>NC_143023.1:89789866-89948866 GCF_057628025.1 Oncorhynchus mykiss
AATTATGGTGGAAAATAAGTATTTGGTCAATAACAAACAAGCAAGATTTCTGGCTCTCACAGACCTGTAACTTCTTCTTTAAGAGGCTCCTCTGTCCTCCACTCGTTACCTGTATTAATGGCACCTGTTTGAACTTGTTATCAGTATTAAAGACACCTGTCCACAACCTCAAACAGTCACACTCCAAACTCCACTATGGCCAAGACCAAAGAGCTGTCAAAGGACACCAGAAACAAAATTGTAGACCTGCACCAGGCTGGGAAGACGGAATCTGCAATAGGTAAGCAGCTTGGTTTGAAGAAATCAACTGTGGGAGCAATTATTAGGAAATGGAAGACATACAAGACCACTGATAATCTCCCTCGATCTGGGGCTCCATGCAAGATCTCACCCCATGGGGTCAAAATGATCACAAGAACGGTGAGCAAAAATCCCAGAACCACACGGGGGGGACCTAGTGAATGACATGCAGAGAGCTGGGACCAAAGTAACAAAGCCTACCATCAGTAACACACTATGCCGCCAGGGACTCAAATTCTGCAGTGCCAGACGTGTCCCCCTGCTTAAACCAGTACATGTCCAGGCCCGTCTGAAGTTTGCTAGAGAGCATTTGGATGATCCAGAAGAAGATTGGGAGAATGTCATATGGTCAGATGAAACCAAAATAGAACTTTTTGGTAAAAACTCAACTCGTCGTGTTTGGAGGACAAAGAATGCTGAGTTGCATCCAAAGAACACCATACCTACTGTGAAGCATGGGGGTGGAAACATCATGCTTTGGGGCTGTTTTTCTGCAAAGGGACCAGGACGACTGATCCGTGTAAAGGAAAAAATGAATGGGGCCATGTATCGTGAGATTTTGAGTGAAAACCTCCTTCCATCAGCAAGGGCATTGAAGATGAAACGTGGCTTGGTCTTTCAGAATGACAATGATCCCAAACACACCGCCCGGGCAACGAAGGAGTGGCTTCGTAAGAAGCATTTCAAGGTCCTGGAGTGGCCTAGCCAGTCTCCAGATCTCAACCCCATAGAAAATCTTTGGAGGGAGTTGAAAGTCCGTGTTGCCCAGAAACAGCCCCAAAACATCACTGCTCTAGAGGAGATCTGCATGGAGGAATGGGCCAAAATACCAGCAACAGTGTGTGAAAACCTTGTGAAGTCTTACAGAAAACGTTTGACCTCTGTCATTGCCAACAAAGGGTATATAACAAAGTATTGAGATAAACTTTTGTTATTGACCAAATACTTATTTTCCACCATAATTTGCAAATTAATTCATAAAAAATCCTACAATGTGATTTTCTGGATTTTTCTTTCTCATTTTGTCTGTCATAGTTGAAGTGTACCTATGATGAAAATGACAGGCCTCTCTCATCTTTTTAAGTAGGAGAACTTGCACAATTGGTGGCTGACTAAATACTTTTTTGCCCCACTATAAAAGGTGTTTCACAAAAGTAGCGCACTGGGCCTATATTAGTATTAGCAGCCCGATATAGAATCTGTAGCGAGGCAAAAACATTTTTTTCCAGCATCTCCAAAAGGTAGTTGTAGAACTAAGAACAGTATCTTTCAGGATTCAATAGTTGGAGTTGTTGCCCTGCCCCATTCTCTGAAATTGTCATTCTAATGGAGTCTAGAAAGAACAAAACCCTGTCCTCAAACATTTACATCAAAAGGTGCAAAGTTATGGACAAAGATACAAAACATCCACATCAAATTAAATATTTTTATTGATCAAATAACATAAAAAACAAGCTCTTTTTGTGCAGTATTTATTTACCATCCTTACAAACCACTTAATGTAAATGTACATTACTGTAATGTACATAGGCTGGTCATCTAGGTTTGTACCTGTAGACTTTCCATCGCCATTAATGAAAACAAAGCACAGTACAGTAGAGTACATTGAGACATCAAGTGGTTTGTGATGATGTGATGTGATGATGTACTGTAGCTCAGTTGGTAGAGCATGGTGCTTCCAATGCTAGGGTTGTGCTTTCGAATTCCCACGGGGGATAGTACAAAAAGTATGAAAATGTATGCACTCACTACTGTAAGTTGCTCTGGATAAGAGCGTCTATTACAATGGAAAAGGAATGAATATACCATTTCAGTTTTCACATAGAAATAAGTTGCATTTGCAAGGTATTTCAAGAAACTGGAAAACATATCAAGCAAGTATTTTTATATTCCACAAGTATTATCAGATTATCTGTTTTGTACAGATAATTATTAGACGCAAGTTACAAATGCTGGTAACACTCAAATACATTGGGCCTTTACTATAATCCTGTATTAGCAGACTGATATAAACATCTTCAGCGCGGGCAAATATTTTTTCTGCATCCCCCTTCCCCAAATTGCAGCACCCCCACCCCAAACTACTTCCTGTGGCTATGCACACCACCCACCTGTCTGTAAACCACACAGTTGCTCTGGATGACCACTCTGTAAGGCACAACTATTGCCCATTGTGAAAATGGGACCCCCTGTGGTAATATCTGTCACTCCAGATTCCATTACATGCATCTCTGTGGGTTAATCTTGAGTGAGATGACTAAGAGACTGATCTCTCAAAGTTGGGAGGAAAGATTGTTCCCCATTTACTGTAAAGGAACTTTCATCATTCAGTAAACTTCAACTGAATTTCCTCATTACCTCAGAGAGTTTCCTGAATAGTTGTGACCTTTGTGTCAGGATGGACGAGTGATGTCCATAGTTGGTCATGTGTCCTTGTGACTGTGTCCAGTGAGGAACTTGATCATTTAACTGGTACATAAAGTGCATCGTCTACTACCACAGCAACTTCATAGAAGTAGTCCAGGGTCATGTAGATTATATTTCTTTATGGTTAAGGTTAGGATTTGAGTAATTTGATCCTAAATCTGTGGTCTACCTCGGGCTGGTCTTTCCACTCAACTGTCTGAAGTTGTCCTCTCTGTCCTTGCATGCTAACAGTCTGGTATTCACAGCAAATTTTGAAAAGGTATTTGATAAAGTAAGACTTCGGTGACTCTCTTTTAAAATGGGTCAAAGTAATGTTAAGCATTGTTTAAAAATGCCCTTTTTTCCTTTGTGCAGATTGCCATGTCTCATTTTCAATTAATTGAAAAGTTTTGTTGTCCTTGTTTTGTTGTCCTTGATGTTTTTGCACTGTTGTTTTCTCTCTTCCTTTGTCTTTCTCTTTTTTTCTCTTTTGTTTATTGTTTTGGTTGTTGGGGGGTGGGGTCTTGGGTGGGGAATGGATTTATTTTACTTTATTACTTTTTTTCGAAGGGCGGGGCTGTGGAGGTAAGGTCTCGGATGGTTGAGGAGCAGCTCTCTGGGAACTGTGGGGTGGGGGAGATCTTAGAGGGCTGGTGGCCTGGAGGTTAAGTGCTTGGGCCTGTGGCTGATTGGTCGCTGATTCAGGTGCCCATTTTTGACCTTGTGGGAGATCTGTCAATGTGCCCTTGAGCAGGGCGTTGACCCTGGTTGCTTCCATGGGTCGCTCTGGATGGGAGTCTGTTAGATGACTGAATGTAATGTAAATGTTGAGCGGCTTACTGCAAGAAGTAGATTGTATGTTTTAATATTACATTTAAAAAAAAATCAATTTAAGATAGACCTCAACCTTTCACATGAATGGTCAATAAGAGGAAGACAATTTTGTCTGTGGATATGAACCAAGGGATGACCTGCATACTCACAGGGATGTTATCAGGACCCCTAGACATGCTTGTGCAATTCTGCCTGATTATAAAAGGGGAAATGCTGGGACAGGAGTGCGTGTCAGGTTGTTTCCTGACCAGGATGTAAGGTGTGATCTGTGTCTTCTGTTTCAGTCATCAGTCTGGTTGGCCAGAGGAGAGGGGTCACCTCCTTTCCCAGTCGCCTCTCCCCACCTCATCCCTCCTCCTCTCCCCTCCCTTCTTCTACCAACAGAGAATACCTGGAATGTTTTATTGACAGGTAATGAAGTTGTATTCTCACTTATAATGCAATATACACTACCTGTCAAAAGTTATACATTGTAGAATAATAGTGAAGACATCAAAACTATGAAATAACACATGGAATCATGTAGTAACCAAAAAAGTGTTAAACAAATGAAAATATATTTTATATGTGAGATTCTTCAAATAGCCACCCTTTGCCTTGATGACAGCTTTGCACACTCTTGGCATTCTCTCAACCAGCTTCATGATGTAGTCACCTGGAATGCATTTAAATGAACAGGTGTGCCTCCATAAAAGTTAATTTGTGGAATTTCTTTCCTTCTTAATGCGTTTGAGCCGATCAGTTGTGTTGTGACAACGTGGGGGGTTATACAGAAGATAGCCCTACTTGGTAAAAGACCAAGTCCATATTATGGCAAGAACAGCTTAAATAAGCAAAGAAAAACTTTGAAAGTTTCTTAAAATGCAGTCGCAAAAACCATCAAGCGCTATTATGAAACTGGCTCTCATTAGGAACGTCACAGGAAAGGAAGATCCAGAGTTACCTCTGCTGCAGAGGATAAGTTCATTAGAGTTACAAGCCTCAGAAATTGCAGCCCAAATAAATGCTTCAGAGTTCAAGTAACAGACACATCTCAACATCAACTGTTCAGAGGAGACTGTGTGAATCAGGCCTTCATGGTTGAATTGCTGCAAAGAAACCACTACTAAAGGACACCAATAAGAAGAAGAGACTTACTTGGGCCAAGAAACACGAGCAATGGAATTTAGACAGGTGGAAATCTGTCCTTTGGTCTGGAGTCCAAATTTGAAATTTTTGTTTCCAACCACCGTGTCTTTGTGAGATGCAGTGTGGGTGAATGGATGATCTCTGCATGTGTTTTTCCCAACATAAAGCATGGAGGAGGAGGTGTTATAGTGTGGGGGTGTTTTGCTGGTGACACTGTCAGTTATTTATTTAGAATTCAAGGCACACTTAATCAGCATGGCTACCAGAGCATTCTTCAACGATACGCCATCCATCTGGTTTGTGCTTAATGGGACTATCATTTTTTTTTCAACAGGACAATGACCCGAAAACCTCCAGGCTGTGTAAGGGCTATTTGAACAAGAAAGAGTGATGGAGTGCTGCATCAGATGAACTGGCCTACCAAATTAAGATGGTTTGAGATGAGTCGGACCACAGAGTGAAGGAAAAGTAGCCAACAAGTGCTCAGCATATGTGGGAACTCCTTCAAGACTGTTGGGAAAGCATTTTAGGTGAAGCTGGTTGAGAGAATTGCAAGAGTGTGCAAAGCTGTCATCAAGGCAAAGGGTGGCTATTGGAAGAATCTCAAATATCAAATAGATTTTGATTTGTTTAATGCCTTTTTGGTTACTACATGAATCCATATGTGTTATTTCATAGTTTTGATGTCTTCACTATTATTCTACAATGTAGAAAATAAAGAAAACCCCTGGAATGAGTCGGTGTCCAAACTTTTGGCAGGTAATGTACCTCAACAGCTCCTCAGCAGTGACAACATGTCAAGTACTTCACAATATACACAATATCATTAGAACTAAGGTACATTTGTATCTCACATAGCAAGCTGCCTGTATAGCTGTACTATGTGGGATCTCTGCCCCATCATCACAGAAACAGACAGTTTGGTTCATCCATCTCTCTCCAGCCCCCCTCAGGGGTCATAGGTCAGGGTGTGTGCACAAGGTCACCAGGCTCTGATTGAACCAGGAAATGGCTAATTGCAGAGGAAAGGAGATTTCCTGAGCTGCTAGCATTAGCAGCCAAACCCTGCCTGGGCCAGACTGAATGACAAAGAGGAAGCACTTTATGACTCCCATTAAAGCAAACGTGTGTGTGTGTGTGTGTGTGTGTGTGTGTGTGTGTGTGCGTGCGTGCGTGCGTGCGTGCGTGCGTGCGTGTGTGTGTGTGTGTGTGCGTGCGTGCGTGCGTGCGTGCGGGTGGGTGGGTGGGTGGGTGGGTGTGAGCAAGTTGAAATAACATGGAGTGAGAAGGGACGGTCTGCCCAATCACAGGGCCCTGTTAGCCTGATCACTTATGTAATCAGACAGCTGCAGACAGTTTTGTAATTGGACCACCATAGCATTGTATGTGGACAGTGTTTCCCATCCCAGTCCTTAGGGACCTCCAGTTGTTGTACATAATCACCAGGTTTCAACGGGTGAATAGAACAAATCATTCTAGCACACCTGGTAATACCTGATTCAACTAGTTCACTGAGCATCAAGCTGCTTCTCTCCCTGGCCTAGTGCTGGTATCATCTAGTCCACTGAGCATCAAGCTGCTTCTCTCCCTGGCCTAGTGCTGGTATCAACTAGTCGACTGAGCATTAAGCTGCTTCTCTCACTGACCTAGTGCTGGTATCATCTAGTCCACTGAGCACCAAGCTGCTTCTCTCTGTCTGTCTGTCTGTCTGTCTGTCTGTCTGTCTGTCTGTCTTTCTTTCTATCTTTCTATCTTTCTATCTTTCTATCTATCTAGAGCTGGTGGTCTGTGAGTCCAGAGCTCTGGGGTCTATGTAGACAGACCAGGGTTACACAGCATGTCTTCCTGTAGAGGGTGGAACTTCCGATCAATCAGCAGCAGGGTCGTTTCTTGTGGGGTTAAGTATACAAGCTCACTCTACACGAAATGGTACTAAATCTTCCCATCCATCCATTTTGTGCAGAGAGTGTGAAGTGAAGGGCCCTAGCTAGAGAAGTAAGATGAATAGAAATTCTACTCATGCTTCAACACTGAGCAGGATAAAAGCATGTCATTTTAATCTAACCCATTGTGCTTATATTTTGTAGCCTTCTGGGCTCTGGAACAGCATGCTATTATCCAGCCCTATCTCTAGACCTTGGCACTAGAGTGGCAGGAACAGACTGGCAAGGCTGGGTACAAAAGAGAGGGCGAAATAAAGAGAAAGCGAGAGGGAGGGAGAAGGGGGGCACCCAGGGACCGCCCTGGCTCAGCATAGGAGTGCACCAACACCCTTCCACCCCGTGGGACCGGGACCCACCACAGTCTCCTTGACCTCTTAGCTCTCTGCTCTCCCAGGCAGAACACAATGGGTCGACAGGGAGGAGACAAGTAGCATGAGACCTGGAGAGACCAGACCAGCCAATATCCCACACCAGCCACTGTCAAGATGCACTTCAAGAAGTAGGTATGTTGCTTTATCTTACTTTTGGAAATCATTTGAAAATATGTTTTACAAAGGACTTTAGTTGTAAAAATAACCATATGATTTTCTTTTTTACAGGTGCTTCTCCCTTTGAAGCATAAGGGATAGGCGGATAAGAGTACCTTACAAACGCATCACCATCATGAGTCAAGGTTTGCTATTATACAACATTCTCTCTGTTACTGTACTGTCATCCCTCTATTGAAACTAATACTACAGCCTAGCTCACTGTCATTAACAGCATGTTGTGATCGACTAAACTGAGCTGCATACCTGCCAGAAGGGTGATTTTGTGTCAGTCTGGACACAGGGATGAGACACAAGCAGTGGTGGAATTAGGCATAGGCGGCATGGGGCGCCTGCACAAAAAAAAAATCATTTTCAAAAATTGAACGTAAAAAATATTCTGAATGGTGACATTTGCACGATCGGTTTTCTATTGCTCATTTGCACGTCACGTCAATGATATCATGTCACTGTGTGGGACTGTGGGTCAATTAATCTAGTCGGAGTGGGAGCTTGGCAGGCTACTGCCTGGGAAGGTCTCCCACTCAGAAGTACGAGATGGGGAAGGGGGGCGGGGGTAAGTTGACCTCAGGTCTCCCCACTGGAAGCCCGAGGTAGGGGGAGCGGGAGAATCTATCAAATAGGGCACCTCTAACTTTGTACAGTACTAATACAATTAGTTGTGTAATTTAGTTTGTGTGTTTCTTGTTTGAAGAGCAATAGTGTAATAATCAGGTTCTCTTCTTTATAAATGTGTTATTATATTTGTGTATTGTGTGATATAGGATTTGTGCAATTTAGTTTTGTGTTTTTTTGTTAAAAATAAATAGAATAGAAATATATATACAAACATAATACTCATAAGTATCAAAAAGAAGTAACAAAGACAAATGGAAACAAATTGTAGTATATAAATACAAATAAAGATAATTGAATTATTACACTATTACCTAGTGTAATAATTAGATTCTCTTTATTTGTATGTATGTAATACAATTTGTTTCTATTTGTCTTTGTTACTTCTTTTTGATATGAATGAGTCTTATTTCTGTATATATATTTATATTTATATAGTTTTAAATGTTATGATTATTTATTTGGGTTGTTCCGAATGTCTGAATAAAAATTACATTTAGTGCAGAATGGTGCTTTTTGTTGTGTGTTGGGGGGAGACAGGGATGAGACAGGAAAATGAGACACAGAGATGAGACACAGGGATGAGACACAGGGATGAGACAGGGAGATGAGATACAGGGATGAGACAGGAAAATGAGACACAGAGATGAGACACAGGGATGAGACACAGAGATGAGACAGGAAAATGAGACACAGAGATGAGACACAGGGATGAGACAGGAAAATTAGACACAGAGGTGAGACACAGGGATGAGACACAGGGATGAGACAGGAAAATGAGACACAGAGATGAGACACAAGGATGAGACAGGAAAATGAGACACAGAGATGAGACACAGGGATGAGACAGGGAGATGAGACACAGGGATGAGACACAGAGATGAGACACAGGGATGAGACAGGGAGATGAGACACAGAGATGAGACACAGGGATGAGACAGGGAGATGAGATACAGGCATGAGACACAGGGATGAGACAGGAAAATGAGACACAGGGATGAGACACAGGGATGAGACAGGGAGATGAGATACAGGGATGAGACAGGAAAATGAGACACAGAGATGAGACACAGGGATGAGACACAGAGATGAGACAGGAAAATGAGACACAGAGATGAGACAGGAAAATGAGACACAGAGGTGAGACACAGGGATGAGACACAGGGATGAGACAGGAAAATGAGACACAGAGATGAGACACAGGGATGAGACAGGAAAATGAGACACAGAGATGAGACACAGGGATGAGACAGGGAGATGAGACACAGGGATGAGACAGGGAGATGAGACACAGGGATGAGACACAGGGATGAGACACAGGGATGAGACACAAGGATGAGACACAGGGATGAGACACAGGGATGAGACACAGAGATGAGACACAGGGATGAGACAGGGAGATGAGACACAGAGATGAGCAGGAAACCATAGTGGGACTTTAGGGACCCGACCAGAACATACCGGAAAAGGGAGAAGAGGACACACAAATAACTGGTAAAATCACAGACAGACAGATGCCATGTAGGTCCAGATTTGTGACCTTGTGTTACAGTGAGTGTGAGTGAGATGGTAAGGGTAAAGATTTTCGGTTTGAAATTATGTCCGACTAGTTCGCTGAAACAATAGAAGCTGTCTTTGTATACTGGTTGGTTTGTGGATGTTGTTTTAGAGGAGTGACAGCCTTTAGACCTGGATTCAATCAGATTGTGAGTTAACTAGCGCTAACCAGCGTTGGCCGGATCCATATAGCTGATGTTTTGAGGGTGTTTGAGGTGTAACTGTGGTATGAGCTGACGAATCAGGGAGCGGCTGTGTCACAAACCACTCCCTTCCTTATTACCCCTCCTGCGTTAGTTCAAAATGGTACTAGACAGTGAAGGCTCTATCTATGGTAGAAATAATGACTCTCAAATGTCAAACCATTAATGTGAGGCTAATGCAATTTTTGATGTTAATTTCGATGAGGGGATTGTAGCCTGTCAGTCTAATTTGAGTGTTGAAACTTCATGGGATTGCATGGGATTTGTTGGATTATAGTCAGGATTGCTTGTGGATTTGACAGCTCTAAACACAGTTCCACCTCCGACACCACCAAAACAACCGCTATGCAGATGTTGGCTAAAGCGGATCTGATTGAGTTTCTGAGGTTCTTTTAAAAAGTTGTGAAGCAGAAATCGTCTCTGCAGTGCTGGGTGTCTGTGGGTTGTTGCGGTTTAGTTCAGATATTTAACAGCAGTATTTTCTGTAAGAATCACTGCTTACTAACTTTTTCTGTGTTGGACCCCTTAAAAAAAACTCTCACAGACTAACTGTTCACCTTTAAATTTGATACAAAATTAGATGAAAAAAAAATCAACAAACATGAGCTTTCTAACAACGTGCCAATGAGTGAAGGTCCAGGACAAGTTAGTGCTTCATGTGTCGGTGACATTTGAAGGTTGAAGGTATGGTCGATGGAGGCTGACAGGAGGATGTAGAGGAAGGGTGGAGGAGATGTCCTGCTTAGAGAGAGAGAGAGAGAGATCTCTCCTCTGACTAGCACAGGATGTTAGGGAGGGGGGAGAGTGTTCCGCAGGGGAAAGAGATGGGGGGGGGGGGGGCGTCAGAAAGAGGGGGTTGATTGAGGGCCCTGTCCCACAAAGGACCCACTCCTACTGGAGATAAGACCAGGAAAAAAGAGCAGAGCCTGAGCGAAGGCCCCAAAACTCTGCTGGCCCAGGAGATTCTCTGGGGCTCTCCATGTGTTGTAGCCCTTATTGTGAGTTTCTCATTATTTCGCTCTTTCTCTACCACTTCCCAGTCCATCCCTTTCTCTATTACCCTTTCACAATCAATTATTTTGTGCATGTAAACAAAATATGGAAGCATATGCAGTTTGGTTTCCTCAGTTTTGTGTTGTCACCCATAGAGATACCTTACCAATGTTTCAACTGCCTTATATTTTAATAGGCCAATGGTAATATGTATTAGTTTGTGTTTGTGTGTGGGGCTGGCATGATTTAAGTCAGCAGCATGCCAGCAGCATACCACTCTGCATACCACTGCTGGCTTGCTTCTGAAGCTAAGCAGGGTTGGTCCTGGTCAGTTCCTGGATGGGAGACCAGATGCTGCTGGAAGTGGTGTTGGAGCGCCAGTAGGAGGCACTCTTTCCTCTGGTCTAAAAAAAATATCCCAATGCCCCAGGGCAGTGATTGG
Organism: Oncorhynchus mykiss; assembly: GCF_057628025.1. Taxonomy (NCBI): domain Eukaryota; kingdom Metazoa; phylum Chordata; class Actinopteri; order Salmoniformes; family Salmonidae; genus Oncorhynchus; species Oncorhynchus mykiss. Next base: position 89,800,836 of record NC_143023.1, read on the forward strand.
GGACACTGCCCTGTGTAGGGTGCCGTCTTTCGGATGGGACGTTAAACAGGTGTCCTGACTCTCTGAGGTCATTAAAGATCCCATGGTACTTATCGTAAGAGTAGGGGTGTTAACCCCGGTGTCCTGGCTAAATTCCCAATCTGGCCCTCAAACGGTCACCTAATAATCCCCAGTTTACAATTGGCTCATTAATCCCCCTCCTCTCCCCTGTAACTATTCCCCAGCTCGTTGCTGCAAATGAGAACGTGTTCTCAGTCAACTTACCTGGTAAAATAACAGATAAATAAAGTTTGTGAAGCCATGAGGTTCATCACTGTCTGTCAGCTGGAGGAGGCCAGAGGAACACTGTGGGCACATTGGGTTGAGCTAGTGATGGTAATCATTTGACATTGTCACTCATACCAGACAAATAACTGGTACATTTACAGTTGTAAATGTAATGATTTACTCTGTTAATTACTTTATCAAGTAAGTTGACTTCTAACACATCTGTTACAGCAACAATTTTGCAATGCATTAAAAATAAAATAACTCCAATTGTCTTCTAGATTTGTTTTGAATTAGGTCTAAGTTTAGCATTCTGGAAATTGTGACATTAACAAATAATTGACCTATATGAAATGAAATGGAATTTGGAATATAATAATAACTGGCTTTGGTGATGTGCTGTTGGCTCTACACTAAATAATAAAATGTCAACACTGAAAAATATAAAATAATGTTCTTGTCATTTTTTCTTATGTTGTCAGTATTCCAAACGTGGGTAGCTACGCATCACGCCCATTGCATCGTCTACCATCTATCCAGGGTATAGAAACCTGCCCCCACATTGCATCTGTTTGCCTGCCATCTGAACACTTAAACATCTGCGATGTTCTTTGGTATTTCCGATAGAAGAGCATTTCCCTGTCGATGTCCAGTACTGAAGGGTACTTTAATATGAAACCACAAAAACAATTGAATAGAAGGAAGCGCTGGTCACTGACTTTGTCCTTCCCAGAAGGCAACTTCCCTTCGACACCTCAACTCATATGAATCCAGCAGACGCGTTAAACCGTTACAACTTGTAGACTAAAATGGATACTTTGTTTTTCGTTATCTTTATACTTTTTCGATGCTCTTCGACAAGTAAGTAGTCTGTCTTTTAAAGTGTGAAGAGGTTGGTTAATTAACTTTCTGATTGTTACAGTAGTCTAATAACCACATTTCTTTTGCGTGAAGATAGTCAACAACGGAAACTTTAGTTCATCCTTGTCTATACAGGGAAGGGTCAGTCAGTGAACGAATTTTTTGATTGAGGTTATTCCAAATATTATGACCCAAGTAGGTTATCTCACTGTAACAATAAAGAGTTCATTCTTTGTCAAATAAAATATGTATTTTATCTCATATTGACCATGATCGTATTGAACGGACTGCTTTAGCCTAACTCAGGTTTGAGATGAGGAATTATTCGTTAATAACAATAACGTCAATTTGACCTATTTTATTCAGCTACAACCAAAGAAAAGTACTAGTTGTAATCGAATAAAACTGTTGCCTTTTGAGAACTGATTTAACATAATCATGGGAAATGTTTATAAACTATTTCTGTAAGCCTGTAGTTTTTTGTAGCCCGTAGGTATTTGAGAAATGTTGGGCCTTGTGCATTTCAAACATTACATTACTAAATTGCTTTCAAAATATTAATAATTTGGCACTAGTTCTTTATCTTTTCGATGATTGTTAGTCCCCCACTATTGACCATCTCTTTGCATCTCCCATTTAGACGGTTTCCTTATTGCGCACACACCAAAGAAACTGTGCCTGTCAACCCACAAAACGACTGTGATCCTCAGCAGATGCAATGTCACCAGTCCCTACCAACAATGGGAATGGACGAAAGATATGAAGTTGCATCACACACAATCAGCCAAGTGTCTCTGGGCCAACCCGAGCAGTGCAATACCTCGGCACGCGCGCCTGGCCACGATCAGCGACTGTGACAGCGCACCTGCTTGGAAATGCTACGACAAACGAGGAACTTTCGGGTTAGCGGAGAAGCCCATGTACCTGAAGAAACAAGGTATACGGGTTGTGATCCGAGGAGACCAGAGGTATTCCAACTGGACTAAGTATGAGGAAATCTACTCTGGAGGGAGACAGGTGATTACCCATTTATGCCCGCTTAAAGGTGAGTGTTCTACTGAGGAATTGGGCTGCAAGTCTTCTGTTCGTTTGCATTCAGATAATAATATATATCTGTGCATTCAACTACCATACATCAATTATAAGTAGGCATGCCGATATAGTAGCCTTGAACTTTATGGATATGTTGTCATTCCTCCTCTGAAGTTTGAGAAGAGAACGTCTTGTAAAATGATAAGGCCCAACTACAGAATTAGTAGCCAACAGTATCTCTACATGGACCCAACAAACTCGTTATGACATAATTTACCTAGTTTACAGTAATGCAACTGATTTTCATTTTTAAAAAGCAGAATTATCACACAGATAAGATCTGTATCTAAATTACTTGCACCATGTCATCTTTGGACTTGTCTGACATTGGTATGGTGTGAATGCTTGAGGAAAGCAGAGGATGACACTCTTGGTACTGACTTTCCTGCACATTGTTGTCAAGTGTTTTATCAGCCCACTCACTCAGTCAGGAAGAACGTCAGCAGTGTTCTTCCTGTGAACTTAATGGCCATACAGGGGACATAGAAGAGGCTATTAATTTCACACTTGAAAAAAAACTACACATGCTACAATGTAAGCCTAACTGGTATTGTTTAATGTTAATTTACACTAAATGTTTATTCAGGCCACCTGTTATCATATATAATAAAATGGTAACACTTCCTTTTTTTGATAGTCCATCTGTAGATGATCTACAGACAATCAGTAACATTTCAACTAACTATCTACTAACCCTAACCCTTATCCTAACCCGAAACTTAACCCTTACCCTAAAGCTAGCCGTAACTTAAACTTGAACCCTTACCCTAACGCTAGCCATAACTTAAACTTTAACCATTACCCTAACGCTAGCCATAACTTAAACTTGAACCATTACCCTAACGCTAGCCATAACTTAAACTTGAACCATTACCCTAACGCTAGCCATAACTTAAACTTGAACCATTACCCTAACGCTAGCCATAACTTAAACTTGAACCATTACCCTAACGCTAGCCATAACTTAAACTTGAACCATTACCCTAACGCTAGCCATAACTTAAACTTTAACCCTTACCCTAATGCTAGCCATAACTTAAACTTGTGCTTTTGATGTGGGTGTTTCCTCCTAGCGGGTGGTCCTACTAACGCTAGCCCTAGCCCTAACTCTAACCTTAACCCTTACCTTAACCATAACCTTAGCAAGCAGTTGCCTATAAACATAGTCAGTTGCTTATCAACAGATAGTTTGTCTGTACAGCATCTACAGATGGACTATCCAAGTAAAATGTGACCAATAAAACCAATACCTGGCTATTTATTTCACCTAATTTAACTTTTTTGTTAAAAAGATGAATAACATGACAATAAACCATCTATTACCATGTTATTAACATATTGATAAGGCGTTGTGAGCATGCAGTGCGTTTCTTTTAGGAGGAAACACCCACATCAAAGCACAGCGGTGTCTGGAACTTACGGTCAAATTCTTTAATTTCCCATTTAAGAACACTTGGGCTGGGTTAGCGTTATTACTTATGGAACACATACAGTATCTTGAATTTATTTCAATGTTATCCAATCATATTACAACCATGTGTATAGGTCTAGTCACAATAACCCCTCTTTCTTCTAGGTTCCACAACCATCTCAACCTCAACCCCCACAATGTGTTCATCCACACACCAACCTTTGGCATACACCCACGCCATCAGAACAGCCCCTATAACAATAATAAACACACACTCCTCGTCAAACACTATGAGGACCCATAGTAGGACCACCCGGCAGATCTCTACATTAAGAGTCCCGGTTACATCGACCAATAGGGTGGTGACATATACGTCTGTAGTGGCGACTCACACTAATGACATCGTCAAGCCTCGGACAAGGACGGCCACGATGGGTCTCATTCCAAGTTCCATCCCAACGGCCGTCACAACATCACGGGCAGTTCTCAACCACAGCCATGATGTTCTCTCGTCCAGTCCTGCTTTGTCCACAGCTGACTCTGCCATGGACCAAACGGTGAGTGCTGCCACCGAAAATGCCCTCCTCGACTCGAGGAACGAAGCCAAGACTCCATCAGTAAACCAACCAACTTCCAGTTCCACCACACCTAATGTAGATGAGATGGTGTCAACTGCAGCTACCACTATGACTGTGGTTTCCTCTACAATTTCGTCAGTGCCCAACACAAGTTCTAAAACAGACTCAGCAGCTACTTCTACGGTAGTGGTCGTTACCTCTGATGCTAAAGTCACAACTTCTGCTACTTTATCTATCTCATCCTCTGTTTCAACCACTAACTCTGATTCTACCATCACACCTACCAGTACCACAGCTTTCCCCAAAACTAGGAAAGTACCCCCCAGAAAGTTTGTGGTTCCATCTACAACCAAAACCACAACTGTGCCGACTACATCAACCGCTCCCCCTACATCTCCTACTGTTGTCAGAACAACAAAGACTACAGCAAAATTCACAAGGAAAGTAGCCACACCCAATGCTGCCACAGCCCCACCCACAACATTTTCAACTCAGATCACAACATCCTCAATTTCACCCACCTTTTCAACAGTAAAGACTATAGCAAAACCCACAATGAAAATAGCCCTGCCCACAACCTCTACAGCCCCACCTACTGCCTCTTCAACTCCACCCAATACCACTCCAATCACATCTACAACAGCCCCGCCGACCACATATACCACACCACCCATAACTATAACAAACCCACCTACAACTACTACAACCACATCCACAACTACTACAGCTCCACCCAGAAGTACTACAACCACATCCACAACCACACCCACACCAACTACAGCTCCAACAACAACTACTACAGTACCGACTACAACCACAGAGTTGACCTCCGTCCCACAGGTGGGTAATGATGACAGTCACTTGAAATTAACATTTCAATCGATTTTGAATTTGTGAAATTCCATAAAGAACGCTCAAAATCATATTTGCATGCATATTTGTACAAGGAACGTTAAAGGCAGTGAAGCTTGGAACAGACCTTCTGAAAGAAGGGCTATAGTAATGGCAAATAGTAATATAGAATATATTAGTCATATTCAAATAGTCTTTCAACAGAGTAAATTCTGCAATCACAATAGTAGGCTATGAATTACACCCATGTCATGCCCTTTTAACCTACTGTATACTATGGGTGTTAGTTTAAGTGGACCTAAAGTTCTTCAGACAGAGGAGGCAGAGAGGCAGACAGGCAGGAAGGAAAGTAGGGTGGGGTATCACGGGGAGAGGAGGAGGCTACTCAAGGTGCTGCTGTCCAGACTCAAGTGAAGGTTAAGGCTGTGAGCAAGTAGACAAACTATTTGATAGGAACTTAGGCTACTGTAGGTGTTAGAAAAAAGTGTATATAGAGGGCGGAAGTAGATGCTGATATGGAATCAATTTCCTGAGCAGTCTGTCTACCTGACGCCGGTGATGGTGCAGCCTGAGCATTGAGGAAGGGTGTAGGAAAATCATGTGGACTAGAGATTGAAAGTGACGAGATGGTAGCGTGGGAAGAGACTGTGCGTGGTCTACTTTGCACAGATTTTGGGCAACCACAAAATCACAACGAGATGCCATGCTTGGTTAGGCACGTGCCACCTGTAGCCGCCTCCAACATGCCATTGTGAAATTCAGAAAATAAATATACATTGTTATTTCATGGACCGATTATGACAACCAATGTTGGAATATATTTGATTATTATTTATTTTTATTTATTGACCTAACGGATTTAAATCAACGACCGCAATGTTCAGATGTGCAACTATTATTTTGATCGTTTGTTTATGGTGGCGTTGTGTCGAGGTGAGTCATGGTTAAAGTCAATTTAACCTGGATTATTTTCCACTTGTTGCCTACTGTTGTTTAGCCTATCTTTTGGTTACATGTTGCCACTTCTGTGTTCCTTTCAGGCCGATACCACTAATGCTGTCAAATGTTCAGTCAACCTGACAGAGACCATCGCCAGGACGGATTCTATTGCACTCAAATTAATAACAACAGGAGAAGCTTGTAATTTTACCGTGTTTTATGAGAATAGTCGTTCCGATATAACGGATTGTGATCTATATGGGCAGTATAGTAATGTGTATATCTGCGATATAAGGGATTTAGAACCTGGGACGTTACACCACTTTGAAGTGATATCGAAGACTGATGGAGAGAGGAGAAACGTATCAGTGCGAACGGGTAAGCTAAGTGTTATAAACCAAAATTCGTTTCTGTTATATTTTAACCTATTTAATGGTATTCTATTCTAAATGTTTTTTAGACTGTTAAATTGACTTTAATTCATCTTAAACGTCCTACAATATCAGAACCCCCCCTCCCCCAGTATCATGCACTATATATGTTTTCTGTTGATTTTAGTCTATTTTTATTGTTGATCATGATATTCGAATGATTATATTTCGTTAAAAATTAAGTTTTACACCTGATTAATTCAAAGATATCGAATTTGGCAATTTCAAACAGTTAGTAGTGGCATGACTCCTCTGATATCATCAACTCGCCATCATTAAATATATCTAACACATATGATATCATATTAGGACATCTTAGGTTCTAATGTATTGTAAACATCTAATTTATTCCAACAGCTCCTTTTGGTTGTCTTTCTGTTGGTGTTTTATTGCACAAACGTTGATACTTAAAATGTATGTAGCAACATTTAGCTTTCATATAATTTTACTGTAATATTTGATGTATTGTGAAATGGCTTGAAATTGTATATGTTCATTCATATCCTTTTGTATTATTTGATTTATGCTTACAGTAGTCAAGCCTTTGTTCTGCCCAGTATTGAATCATGTTGCACTGAATAGATTCTGTGCATCGCTTTGATAATGAAGAACATGGAGAATAGAGAACTATTATGCCAACACCGCTGAAGTCCAGTACACTTTATCCTTTGTAAAATCCTTTGAACATTGTCAAGGCCACAACCTTAGAATATCCTGCCAAGAACTTGGAGCCAGCCCTCTGGTCATTGGTCTCACAGCTCTAGATTAGAACCAGGGAAGTTCTGGAACACACTGCTGCTCCAATCACCTAAGGTTGTAACAGTAGAGGTCAGTAACAATGCAGAGCATCTAATCTTAAGTGTTTGTTTCCAGACAGATCTCCTTCTCCCCAGAGCCATTTCCCGCCAAGCATTGTTTCTTTGTACTAACGGATACAGGAGGCCTCCATGTTTTGTTTTCACGGGACAAATAGATTAGACTACAGTGCACTCCAGAACTTTGCATTCAAAGTGTGGCTGAGGTTTTTTTTCTTGGGTCTTTGTGTGTGGACCTTGAAATTTCAATTTTTGACAGTAGCCTACGAAGGATGAAATCCTCAAGATTAACAGTTCAAATCACTTGGACTTCCAAATCACTTGGACTTTATCCAGTACTGTTTTTATATTTACAGATACAATGTAGTTACTGTGTAATACAGTAGTGGTCTTGTAAAGGGCCCCAATGTGGCTCTAGGATTGGACGGACAATGTCCTTGCTGATTAGCCAATGTGATTCCTGGGGTTGCTCTGAAGAGCCCTCAGAGGGGAAGCATTATGAAGAAAGGGTCAAAGTTAATTGCTGAGCTGTGGGGGGCACCACTTACCCTGTTCTGCTCCTCTCTCTCCATTTGGTCTTTGTTTTTGTCGATTCCTGTCAAGGCTCGCTCTCTCGCTCAAGACGCACGCAGGTCTCCCAGCGAATCGCCACATTCTTTAAAGAACCAAAACAATCTTATCGCTCTGCTCCATCGCAGGCAGCCACCACTGGCTTTCAGTGAAGCACAAAGACAGGATCCAGATATTCTTCATGACCTTTTCTCCTAGTTGTATAATATCAAGATGTTTAATTGAGGTTTATATAATATCGGCAAGATGCTGGCCCCTTGGCCACTTGGCCACTTGTTTAAAGGATGTCTTTGTTGTCTATCATATTATTTATAGCAAAAATACTAACACATTCTCTCTCTCTCTCTCTTTCTCTCTCTCTCTCTCTCTCTCTCTCTCTCTCTCTCTCTCTCTCTCTCTCTCTCTCCCTCCCTCCCTCCCTCCTTCCCCCTAGATCCGGTTAGTCCATCCAGGTTGGACGTCCTACCAGACCAGGTCCAGGCAGCTCAGTATAAGAGTCAGGGTCACGGTGGCTCCCCAGGCCTGCATGTATCCTGGCCTCGCTCTCGCGGGCTGGTCGACTGGTATGAGCTCACACTACAGGACACTAAAACAGGAGAGAGCCGCAATACTCGCATCATGGGCACTGCCGTCCCTCAGTTAGGCTTTACCGCCCTCACCCCTGGCACCCTCTATGGCCTCAGCCTTGTGGCAATAGCTGGGAATAAAACTGCCCCACCAGTGCTGGCCACTGCAACCACAGGTGAGGGACCATCTTGCTGTTGTTATGTGGTTTCACTGGTCCTCTATTTGCATGTCATTTTCAGGATTTCTACACTCAATGTGCTGATCACCTGATATTTATGATATACAAATTGTGTACGATATTCTACTGTTTGCTCTACTGCCATTCTACCATACCCCTATTCCTATACTCACTTCAGTGCCTCCATGTTTGTTTGACTTGGATAACATAGAAATCACTGATCTACTTTGTTACTTTGTTAGACTTCAACAAGCTGCTCACTGGCATTGACCACTTTGTATTTTCCCCCCAGCTCCCTCAGCCATCAGCGGCCTCCAGCTCTTGGCCTCCTCCAACAGCCTGGGGGTTTCTTGGCAGCCCGGCCCAGGCAGGAGAGAGCGTTTCAGAGTGCTGCTGAGGGAGCGGCAGGGCAGCCTGGTCAGGAACGTCACCCTGAAGAGTAGCGTCACCTCCCACATCCTTAATGACCTGTTGCCTGGGACACTGTACACTGTCACTGTGGTGACTGAGGCTGGAGGCCTTCAGAATGCTGTCTTCAAACAAGCAGTCACAGGTATGGTAACAGTCACAGAGGAAATGTATCATGCTAGTTATGTTTGGGAGGTAAGGTAGCAGTCACAAAGGAAATGTGTCATGCCTGTTCTGTTTTGGTGGTAAGGTAACAGTCACAGAGGAAATGTCATGCTAGTTCTGTTTGGGGGGTAAGGTAGCAGTCACAGAGGAAATGTCATGCTAGTTCTGTTTGGGGGGTAAGGTAACAGTCACAGAGGAAATGTCATGCTAGTTCTGTTTGGGGGGTAAGGTAGCAGTCACAGAGGAAATGTCATGCTAGTTCTGTTTGGGGGGTAAGGTAACAGTCACAGAGGAAATGTCATGCTAGTTCTGTTTGGGGGGTAAGGTAGCAGTCACAGAGGAAATGTCATGCTAGTTCTGTTTGGGGGGTAAGGTAACAGTCACAGAGGAAATGTCATGCTAGTTCTGTTTGGGGGGTAAGGTAACAGTCACAGAGGAAATGTCATGCTAGTTCTGTTTGGGGGGTAAGGTAATAGTCACAGAGGAAATGTCATGCTAGTTCTGTTTGGGGGGTAAGGTAATAGTCACAGAGGAAATGTCATGCTAGTTCTGTTTGGGGGGTAAGGTAATAGTCACAGAGGAAATGTCATGCTAGTTCTGTTTGGGGGGTAAGGTAACAGTCACAGAGGAAATGTCATGCTAGTTCTGTTTGGGGGCTAAGGTAACGGTGGTGACAGTCCTCACAGGTATTATGGTAGGGACTCTGAAATTCACCTGTTGGAATAGTAAGACTGATACTTTTGTTGTGTTTAGTGTTTACCCATCCAACCACTAACCAAGTCTACTCCTGCTTAGCTTTTGTTATCCAGCAAAGAGGAGTAGAGTCCTAGGGCTTCAATGTCAGTGAGTTCAATACAGGTTCAGGGTGGAATGTTTCTCACACATTTATCTGGCTTAGTTTGCAGGGCTTTGTTTAACTTTCCAACACTGCACCCTTCTCTTTATACAGTCCCTACCACCACCATGGCCTTGCTCTCTGTCGGTCGTTGTTTCCAAGATATTTTAGGCTTCTCTATCCCACCCTTCCCTTCCTCTGTCTGCAGCTGGCTTGCCAATCAAGGCCTTCCTTCCCCTCCCAACCCACCACACAAATACGGCTAGCCAGTAACACACTGCATAGCCACTGAACACAATGCTAGATTTTGTCATTTTTTATGGTCCTTCGAGTTGGACAGGAACAATTGTCCTGGAAAGGTGTCAGTGTCCAAAAAGACCTGCTGTCACCTCCCTCAAATACATCCCTCTCAATCAACAAACGGAATAAAAAAGTCCCTCTTTTCAGGTTTCTGAAACTCCCCCTCAAATGGAAATGGCTAAGAGGGATGTGTAGCCCATCATTCAGCAGTGCTCCCACTAGACCAGACTCTGACATGTGTTGTTTTTCTTCCCCTAGTCCCCGCGGCGGTGTCAGACCTCCTCTTGGAGAACAACGGCAGTCTGGACTCATTGAGGGCCTCCTGGGTCACAGCTATGGGCAGCGTGGACACATACCTGGTCTCCCTTGCAACCCGGGGTTCAGCCGATCAGGACAGGACGCTGCCACCCAATGCCACAGAGGTGGTCTTCCGCGGCCTGACCCCTGGACGATCCTATCAGTTGTCTATGAGGTCAAAGGTTGGAGACCAGATGACTGAAGCTGTGACCGTGGGTAGAACTGGTAAGTTGTTCTGGAGGGTCAATGTCAATGTCACACCTCAGATTAAGTTTATGCCTATCTAGTTCCATATCAAAACTGTTTTAAGTGAAAAATTAGGGCTGGTCAAAAGCCACAAAAGCCAGGAAATACTAATGTGCGCACCACAATCCTTAACTTCTATGAAGATCTGGCTGCATGAACACCTCCATTAACCTCTCTCTCCCTCCTCCCTTTATACTACCTCCTCTCTCCCTCCTCCCTTTACACTGCCTCCTCTCTCCCTCCTCCCTTTACACTGCCTCCTCTCTCCCTCCTCCCTTTACACTGCCTCCTCTCTCCCTCCTCCCTTTATACTACCTCCTCTCTCCCTCCTCCCTTTACACTGCCTCCTCTCTCCCTCCTCCCTTTACACTGCCTCCTCTCTCCCTCCTCCCTTTACACTGCCTCCTCTCTCCCTCCTCCCTTTACACTGCCTCCTCTCTCCCTCCTCCCTTTACACTGCCCCCTCTCTCCCTCCTCCCTTTACACTGCCTCCTCTCTCCCTCCTCCCTTTATACTACCTCCTCTCTCCCTCCTCCCTTTACACTGCCTCCTCTCTCCCTCCTCCCTTTATACTACCTCCTCTCTCCCTCCTCCCTTTACACTGCCTCCTCTCTCCCTCCTCCCTTTATACTACCTCCTCTCTCCCTACTCACTTTACACTGCCTCCTCTCTCCCTCCTCCCTTTACACTGCCTCCTCTCTCCCTCCTCCCTTTACACCGCCTCCTCTCTCCTTCCTCCCTTTACACTGCCCCCTCTCTCCCTCCTCCCTTTACACTGCCTCCTCTCTCCCTCCTCCCTTTATACTACCTCCTCTCTCCCTCCTCCCTTTACACTGCCTCCTCTCTCCCTCCTCCCTTTACACCGCCTCCTCTCTCCTTCCTCCCTTTACACTGCCTCCTCTCTCCCTACTCACTTTACACTGCCTCCTCTCTCCCTCCTCCCTTTACACTGCCTCCTCTCTCATTTATCCCTTTACACTGCCTCCTCTCTCCCTCCTCCCTTTACACTGCCTCCTCTCTCCCTCCTCCCTTTACGCTGCCTCCTCTCTCATTTCTCCCTTTACACTGCCTCCTCTCTCCCTCCACCCTTTACACTGCCTCCTCTTTCCTTCCTCCCTTTACACTGCCTCCTCTCTCCCTCCTCCCTTTACACTGCCTCCTCTCTCCCTCCTCCCTTTACACTGCCTCCTCTCTCATTTCTCCCTTTACACTGCCTCCTCTCTCCTTCCTCCCTTTACACTGCCCCCTCTCTCCCTCCTCCCTTTACACTGCCTTCTCTCTCCCTCCTCCCTTTACACTGCCTCCTCTCTCCCTCCTCCCTTTAACTCTGCCTCCTCTCTCCCTCCTCCCTTTACACTGCCTCCTCTCTCCCTCCTCCCTTTACACCGCCTCCTCTCTCCTTCCTCCCTTTACACTGCCTCCTCTCTCCCTACTCACTTTACACTGCCTCCTCTCTCCCTCCTCCCTTTACACTGCCTCCTCTCTCCCGCCTCCCTTTTACACTGCCTCCTCTCTCCCTCCTCCCTTTACACTGCCTCCTCTCTCCCTCCTCCCTTTACACTGCCTCCTCTCTCCCTTCTCCCTTTACACTGCCTCCTCTCTCCCTACTCACTTTACACTGCCTCCTCTCTCCCTCCTCCCTTTACACTGCCTCCTCTCTCATTTATCCCTTTACACTGCCTCCTCTCTCCCTCCTCCCTTTACACTGCCTCCTCTCTCCCTCCTCCCTTTACGCTGCCTCCTCTCTCATTTCTCCCTTTACACTGCCTCCTCTCTCCCTCCTCCCTTTACACTGCCTTCTCTCTCCCTCCTCCCTTTACACTGCCTCCTCTCTCCCTCCTCCCTTTAACTCTGCCTCCTCTCTCCCTCCTCCCTTTACACTGCCTCCTCTCTCCCTCCTCCCTTTACACCGCCTCCTCTCTCCTTCCTCCCTTTACACTGCCTCCTCTCTCCCTACTCACTTTACACTGCCTCCTCTCTCCCTCCTCCCTTTACACTGCCTCCTCTCTCCCGCCTCCCTTTTACACTGCCTCCTCTCTCCCTCCTCCCTTTACACTGCCTCCTCTCTCCCTCCTCCCTTTACACTGCCTCCTCTCTCCCTTCTCCCTTTACACTGCCTCCTCTCTCCCTACTCACTTTACACTGCCTCCTCTCTCCCTCCTCCCTTTACACTGCCTCCTCTCTCATTTATCCCTTTACACTGCCTCCTCTCTCCCTCCTCCCTTTACACTGCCTCCTCTCTCCCTCCTCCCTTTACGCTGCCTCCTCTCTCATTTCTCCCTTTACACTGCCTCCTCTCTCCCTCCTCCCTTTACACTGCCTTCTCTCTCCCTCCTCCCTTTACACTGCCTCCTCTCTCCCTCCTCCCTTTAACTCTGCCTCCTCTCTCCCTCCTCCCTTTACACTGCCTCCTCTCTCCCTCCTCCCTTTACACCGCCTCCTCTCTCCTTCCTCCCTTTACACTGCCTCCTCTCTCCCTACTCACTTTACACTGCCTCCTCTCTCCCTCCTCCCTTTACACTGCCTCCTCTCTCCCGCCTCCCTTTTACACTGCCTCCTCTCTCCCTCCTCCCTTTACACTGCCTCCTCTCTCCCTCCTCCCTTTACACTGCCTCCTCTCTCCCTTCTCCCTTTACACTGCCTCCTCTCTCCCTACTCACTTTACACTGCCTCCTCTCTCCCTCCTCCCTTTACACTGCCTCCTCTCTCATTTATCTCTTTACACTGCCTCCTCTCTCCCTCCTCCCTTTACACTGCCTCCTCTCTCCCTCCTCCCTTTACGCTGCCTCCTCTCTCATTTCTCCCTTTACACTGCCTCCTCTCTCCCTCCACCCTTTACACTGCCTCCTCTTTCCTTCCTCCCTTTACACTGCCTCCTCTCTCCCTCCTCCCTTTACACTGCCTTCTCTCTCCCTCCTCCCTTTACACTGCCTCCTCTCTCCCTCCTCCCTTTTACGCTGCCTCCTCTCTCCCTCCTCCCTTTACACTGCCTCCTCTCTCCCTCCTCCCTTCACACTGCCTCCTCTCTCATTTCTCCCTTTACACTGCCTCCTCTCTCATTTCTCCCTTTACACTGCCTCCTCTCTCCCTCCTCCCTTTACACTGCCTCCTCTCTCCGTCCTCCCTTTACACTGCCTCCTCTCTCCCTCCTCCCTTTACACTGCCTCCTCTCTCCCTCCTCCCTTTACGCTGCCTCCTCTCTCCCCCCTCCCTTTACACTGCCTCCTTTCTCCCTTCCTTAGTGCCAGACAAGGTGTCTCAATTGACCATGGTGGGCCTCAGTGACGGCAGCACTCTGAAGATGACATGGTCACCGCCTAGAGGGGAATGGGAGAACTACCGCATCCTGCTAATGAATACCACAGTGGCTCTGGTCAATAAGACACTAAGCAGGCCAGTGAGACAGTACTCCTTCTCTGGGGCTTCCCTGGGGCTGGTGCCTGGCAGGCTTTACACAGCTCAGATCATGGTGGAGGCTGGCCCATTTGGCAACATTGCTCACTGCCAGGGAATGCTAGGTAAGTTACATTACAAATATTTTGATGCTAAGCTTGGTGTATATGTGGAATGTTTTTATGGGTCAAATTATATCCATGTAGGATGGCTCTTAAAATGAAATTGTCATGGCTCCTGAAGTTTATCATTTTTTGCCCTCTCTCTCTCTTTACTTGTTCACATCTTCTTCCCCCTTCTCCCTCACCCCCCCTTTCCCTCCCCTTTCTCCCCCCTTTACTTATTTACTAATTCTCTCCCCCTCTCTCAGCACCTCGGCCTGTCCAGCAGCTGGTCGTCTGTCACAGTGATGAGACGTCTCTGAGCGTGCTGTGGTCTCTCCCCGTAGGGGAGTGGGATGGGTACACTGTGGTCCTGAGACAGGGGAACACCGTTGTGTCCCAGAGGACACTGTCCCGTGACGCCAGGGAGTGCACCTTCAACGTCCTCACACCTGGACGCCAGTACGCCATCACTGTCACGACCAACAGTGGGGGCCTAAACAGCTCAACTTCAGTGATTGGACGAACGAGTGAGTCACGTTTCCCAAGGGATATGAATAATGATGTTTTTGCCCCAGTATGGTTATGTTCTAGACTAGACACTAGAACTCTCAAACTCAACTCTGGACCTCGAAGTCAATTCCACAGCGTTTTTTCTTTATTTAGTATTGTTATTTTCTTTAATTAACTAGGCAAGCCAGTTAAGAACAAAATCTTGTTTACAATGACGGCCTACCGCGGCCAAACCCTAGACCGGATGACGCTGGGCCAATTGTGCGCCGCCCTATGGGACTCCCAATCACGGCCAGTTGTGATACAGCCTGGAATCGAACCAGGGTCTGTATGGGTGGCAGGTAGCCTAGTGGTTAGAGCGTTGGGCCAGTAAATGGAAGGTTAGGTTGCTGGATCGAATCCCCGTGCTGATGACCCTAAGCAAGGCAGTTAACCCACTGTTCCCCTGGCGCCGAAGATGTGGATGACCATTAAGGCAGCCTCCTGTACCTCTCTGATTCAGAGGGATTGGGTTAAATGCGGAAGACACATTTCAGTTGAATACTTTCAGTTGGACCGCTGTCTAGGTATCCCCCTTTCCCCTAGTGACGCCTCTAGCACGGAGATGCAGTGCCTTAGACCGTTGTGCCACTCGGGAGCCCAAATTGTTACCCTCTAATCAGGGACTGATTTAGACCTGGAACCAGGTGAATGCAATTAATTATCAGGTAGAACAGAAAACCAGCAGGCTCCAGACCTCGTAGGGTAAGAGTTGAAAATTCTTGCACTACAACATTGCTCCATACAAGTTTTGTAGTCATATACTGTAACAGAGTTGTTGTAGTCATATAATAATGAGTTTTCCCCCATTGACAGAACTGATGCTGTGTCTCTGACTCAATGACTCTTTATGATCTCAATTTCTCCATAATGTCTCACATCTCTGATGGCCTCTCTATCTCTCTCTGTCTACTCCCAGCCCCAGCGCAGGTGACCAGTCTGCGTGTGACCAACGGTGGCAGCACGGACAGCCTCCAGACCCAGTGGGAGCAGGCAACCGGAGAGCTGGACTCATACCACGTGCTGCTCATCCATGACAGCAGCGTGATCAAGAACGAGAGCGCCCCAGCCCACACCATGGCCTACAGCTTCCTGGCCCTGAAGCCTGGAGCCCTCTACAGGGTGGTAGTAACCACCATCAGAGCAGGACAAGCCTCCAGGCAGAGCGTGGCAGAGGGACGCACAGGTAGACAACTTTGTGATTACTGATATATGTAGCCTACTTTAAATGTATAATGTTAAAATAGATACATTTTAAAATAATGTTTAGCTATCACACATGAATTCAGTTAAAGGGCACTGACAGTTTTAACTGTTTGTGTGACAAACTCCAGTATGCAAAATCATGTATTTTATTATATTTAGGGTTGACAGGATAATATTCAGAACTCTTAGCTTTCATCTGATACGACAGGAATTTATGGGAACCACTGCCTCATGAAAACTCAGGAAAGAAAAAGGTGTAGATTCATGCGCAGAGCGGCAGGTGTTTATTAAGCCGTCGCTGAAGGCAGGAATCGTGGTCACCGGCAGGCAATGGTCAAACATAGGTAGGCAAACAGGCAGGTAAATCCAAACGAAGACTGAGCTGGTTCTCACAAACAAGCTAGGATAAGGCTTAGTAGAGTCAAAACAACCAATACCTCACAAAGGCACAAACAGAATGAACTAAATAAGGAGCTGATGAGACCAGGTGAGTAACTAACACAGGTGAAATCAATGAACAAAAATTAAAGACAGGGCTACGTTCCAGAACACAAAGAAACAGGGCTACGGTCAAGAATACAAAGAGACAGGGCTACGTTCCAGAATACAAAGAGACAGGGCTACGTTCCAGAACACAAAGAAACAGGGCTACGTTCCAGAACACAAAGAGACAGGGCTACGTTCCAGAATACAAAGAGACAGGGCTACGTTCCAGAATACAAAGAGACAGGGCTACGTTCCAGAACACAAAGAAACAGGGCTACGTTCCAGAACACAAAGAAACAGGGCTACGTTCCAGAACACAAAGAAACAGGGCTACGTTCCAGAATACAAAGAGACAGGGCTACGTTCAAGAACACAAAGAGACAGGGCTACGTTCAAGAACACAAAGAGACAGGGCTACGGTCACAAGAACACAACGAAAAGAACACAAGATTGACTAAGAAAATAAATACAGAACCTTACACCGACTACACAGCAAACATGTCAAGGTCTTCCTTTCAAAGACTTCCCATCATGAACGGAAAAGGATGGGGGGTCTTTTTTGTATTGTTGAATTCCAGCTACCTTAATCTGAGAATGTTTTCATTTAAATGAACAAAGAATATACAACAGAATATAAAGTTCTTAAAGATACTTCCAAACTGGGCACAATGGTGTGTTTTGCTGATGCATCTAATCCTTTATACATACACTACCATTCAAACGTTTGGGCTCATTTAGAAATGTCCTTGTTTTTGAAAGAGAAGCACATCTTTTGTCCATTAAAATAACATCAAATTGATCAGAAATGCAGTGTAGACATTGTTAATACTGTAAATTACTATTGTAGCTGGAAACGTCAGATTTTTTATGGAATATCTACAGGCGTACAGAGGCCCATTATCAGCAACCATCACTCCTGTGTTCCAATGGCACATTGTGTTAGCTAATCCAAGTTGATCATTTTTAAAGGCTAATTGATCATTAGAAAACACTTTTGCAATTATGTTAACACAACTGAAAACTGTTATCCTGATTTAAGAAGCAATAAAACTGGCCTTCTTTAGACTAGTTGAGTTTCTGGAGCATCAGCATTTGTGGGTTTGATTACAGGCTCAAAATGGCTAGAAACAAATACCTTTATTCTGAAACTCGTCAGTTTATTATTGTTCTGAGAAATGAATGCTATTCCATACGAGAAATTTCCAAGTATCTGAAGATCTCGTACAACGCTGTGTACTACTCCCTTCACAGAACAGCGCAAACTGTCTCTAACCAGAATAGAAAGAGGAGTGGGAGGCCCCAGTGCACAACTAAGCACTTGTCGTACATTAGAGTGTCTAGTTTGAGAAACAGATGCCTCACAAGTCCGCTATTTTCTATTCCTGCTTTTGTACCTTTTTCTCAGCTTCAGCCAACCTTTTGTTCCCTTTCTCTTCTCCTTCTCCAGGTTCTTTATCCTCTCCTGTTCTTTCCTTTTCTCTTCCTCTGGTTGAAGTTTCTACCCCTTTTCTTTTTATTTCTCCTCCTTCTCCAGGTTCTTTATTCTCTCATTTTCTGCTTCACACCTACATTTCTCTTCCAGTTGTTGTTCCTTAATCTCATTCTCAGGGATCTTCAATATCTCCTTTTTCTCTTTTTTTTCTCTTCTTCCAATTGACATTTCTCCTCCTTTTCTGTTTATTTCCTCTCCTTTTCCAGGTATTTAATTCTTTCTTTCTCTTAGTTATTTTCTTCCACCAACCTGAGTTTTTCCTTCTTTTCTTTTCCTTCCCCAACTTCTCCAGGATCTTCATCCTCTCTTTTCCTTTCTTTATCTCTTTGTCAAATGTCTCCGGCAATCTTAAATCCCCTTCATCCTTCAAGTATGATGTTGATGTTTCCAAAATGGTGTAGCAGTTCAGACGTCTTTGTCTTTGTCTTGTCGTGTCCCGTGTATATATCTTTTTTTCCCTTTGTATATATTTCGTATATATTTTTTATATTTTTAACCTCAGTTTTAAAATACTCTCCTGCTACCTGCCTCACCCAATGTGGTATGGAACTGCAATTTTCTATACTTTAGAACCGGAACCCCCAACAGAAGCTAGCTAGCTAACTAGCTACTAGCTAGTAGTCAGTTAACCTTAGCCCGGTCAACTCCTGCCAGTCCGCACAGCACGATTCAACCCAGCGCATAACGGACTACTTGTTCTCCACATCTCCGGTTTCCTACAGCAAGCTCTGAACCTTTTCACCTGGATCATCGCAGCTAGCTAGCTGCTATCTGAGTGTCTACCCCCTGGCTAACATCTCTGTCTCGAAGCAAGCACCAGTGAGCCTGAAACTAGCCTCGTGCTAGGCCCATCTCCCGGCTAGCTGAAGAGGTCCACCCGCCACTCCTTGTGCTACAATACATATTTTGCCAAATAGCCTGGATCCCTTTTACTGCAGACACAGAGCCCGGCCGATTCCATCACGACTGGTCTACCGATGTAATCCGCCCGAGGGATTTCAACAGACTTTTTCCATCGCGACGTCACCCTAAGGCCCTTCTGCTAGCCCGTTAGCTGTCCGAATCGTCGTGTCTCAAGCTCACCTAGCTACACACTGGTCCCTATGATCACTCGGCTACGGATGCCTCTCCCTAATTGCCTACTGCAATTGTCCATTGCAGTTTTGGTTAGTGATTATTGTCTTATTTCACTGTAGAGCCTCCAGCCCTGTTCAATATGCCTTAGCTAGCCCTTTTGTTTCACCTCCCACAGATGCGGTGACCTCACCTGGTTTAAATGATGTCTCTAGAGACAAAACCTCTCTAATCGTCACTCAATGCCTAGGTTCACCTCCACTGTATTCACATCCTACCATACCATTGTCTGTACATTATGCCTTGAATCTATTCTTCTGCGCTCAGAAACCTGCTCCTTTTACTCTCTGTTCCGAACACACTAGGCGACAAGTTCTTATAGCCTTTAGCCATACCCTTATCCTACACCTCCTCTGTTCCTCTGGTGATGTAGAGGTTAATCCAGGCCCTGCAGCTCCACTCCCATTCCCCAGGCGCTCTCATTTATTGACTTCTGTAAACGTAAAAGCCTTGGTTTCATGCATGTTAACATTAGGAGCCTCCTCCCTAAGTTTGTTTTATTCACTGCTTTAGCACACTCTGCTAACCCGGATGTCCTAGCCGTGTCTGAATCCTGGCTTAGGAAGGCCATCAAAAATCCAGAAATATCCATCCCTAACTATAACATTTTCTGACAAGATAGAACTGCCAAAGGGGGCGGAGTTGCAATCTACTGAAGAGATAGCCTGCAGAGTTCTGTCATACTATCCAGGTCTGTGCCCAAACAATTCGAGCTTCTACTTCAAAAATCCTCCTTTCCAGAAACAAGTCTCTCACCGTTGCCGCTTGTTATAGACCTCATTCTGCCCCCAGCTGTGCCCTGGACACCATATGTGAATTGATTTCCCCCATCTATCTTCAGAGCTCATACTGTTAGGTGACCTAAACTGGGACATGCTTAACACCCCTGCCATCCTACAATCTAAGCTAGATGCCCTCAATCTCACACAAATGATCAATGAACCTACCAGGTACAACCCCAAATCGGTAAACACGAGCACCCTCATAGATATCATCCTGACCAACCTGCCCTCTAAATACACCTCTGCTGTCTTCAACCAGGATCTCAGCGATCACTGCCTCATTGCCTGCGTCCGTAATGGACTGCGGTCAAACGACCACCCCTCATCACTGTCAAACGCTCCCTAAAACACACCTTTCTAATCGACCTGGCCGGGGTATTCTGGAAGGATATTGACCTCATTCCGTCAGTAGATGATGCCTGGTTATTCTTTAAAAGTGCTTTCCTCACCATCTTAAATAAGCATGCCCCATTCAAAAAATGTAGAACCAGGAACAGATATAGCCCTTGGTTCACTCCAGACCTGACTGCCTTGACCAGCACAAAAACATCCTGTGGCATACTGTATTAGCATCGAATAACTTTTCAGGGAAGTTAGGAACCAATATACACAGGAAAGCAAACGCTAGCTTTTTCAAACAGAAATTTGCATCTTGTAGCAAAACCCCATAAAGTTCTGGGACACTGTAAAGTCAATGGAGAATAAGAGCACCTCCTCCCAGCTGCCCACTGCACTGAGGCTAGGAAACAAAACAAACTCTGAACCAAGGACATTAATTTGGGGACAAGTCTGAAAGCATTATACATGTATGGCAATTTAGCTAGTTAGCTTGTCCTATTTAGATAGATTGTTGTTGCTAGCTAATTTGTCCTGGGATATAAACATTGAGTTGTTATTTTACCTGAAATGCACAAGGTCCTCTACTCCGACAATTAATCCACAGATAAAACGGCCAACATAATTGTTTCTAGTCATCTCTCCTCCTTCCAGGCTTTTTCATCTTTGAACTTATATGGTGATCACATCTACACTTTCAAAATATTACCACGACAACCGGCAAAACAGTTCGTCTTTCAATCACCCACTGTAAAGGCGTGCGTAACTGGCCGCAGGGGAGCAAACGGAGCCCTTTATTGCGGCAAACAAGACACTGTATTCAGAAAACTAAACACACACGGTTTACAATAAACCGGCTCAAACCAGCCTGGAGTACACATACATTTACATATAACAATTACACACACAGACATGGGGGGAAAACAGAGCGTTATATGCAAGACGAGTAATGAGGGACAAGACAAAACAAATGGAAAATGAAAGGTGGCTAGAAGACCGGTGAGGTCGACCACCGAACGCCGCCCGAACAAGGAGAGGGACCGACCTCGGCGGAAGTCGTGACACCCTCGTGGGTATAACCAATGAGGAGATGGCACGTGGGTACCTGCTTCTATAAACCAATGAGGAGATGGGAGAGGCAGGACTTGCAGTGCGATCTGCGTCAGAAATAGAAAGGAGTCCTATTTTAGCCCTTGGCATCGCAGACGCTTGTTAGCGCACGAGAGCAGTGTGGGTGCAATAATTGAATAACATGGATTTCTACATTTATTTTGTGAAGCTCGCGCATGCGACGTGTACGTTCTGGCCAGCATGTTAGGTCTTCAAAAACCAAGTTAACAAACAGATCACCGAACATTTCGAATCCCACTGTACGTTCTCTGCTATGCAATCTGGTTTCCGAGCTGGTCATGGGTGCACCTCAGCCACGCTCAAGGTCCTAAACAATATCATAACCGCCATCGATAAAAGACAATACTGTGCAGCCGTATTCATCGACCTGGCCAAGGCTTTCGACTCTGTCAATCACCACATTCTTATCGGCAGACTCAACAGCCTTGGTTTCTCAAATGATCTACTCGCTTGGTTTACCAACTACTTCTCAGACAGAGTTCAGTGTGTCAAATTGGAGGGCCAGTTTTCCGGACCTCTGGCAGTCTCTATAGGGGTGCCACAGGGTTCAATTCTCGGGCCGACTCTTTTCTCTGTACACATCAATGATGTCGCTCTTGCTGCTGGTGATTCTCTGATTCACCTCTACGCAGACGACACCATTCTGTATACTTCTGGCCCTTCTTTGGACACTGTGCTAACTAACCTCCAGACGAGCTTCAATGCCATACATTACTCCTTCCGTGGCCTCCAACTGCTCTTAAATGCAAGTAAAACTTAATGCATGCTCTTCAACCTGCCCACACCTGCCCGCCCATCCAGCATCCCTACTCTGGACAGTTCTAACTTAGAATTGTGGGCAATTACAAATATCTAGGTGTCTGGTTAGATTCACATAAATCATCTCAAATCCACAATTAAATCTAGAATTGTCTTCCTATTTCCCACAACCATGCATCCTTCACTCATGCTGCCAAACATACCCTCGTAAAACTGACTATCCTACCGATCCTTGACTTCGGCGATGTCATTTACAAAATAGCCTCCAACACTAATCAGCAAATTGGATGCAGTCTATCACAGTGCAATCCGTTTTGTCACCAAAGCCCCATATACTACCCACCACTGAGACATTATGCTCTCGTTGGCTGGTCCTCACTTCATATCTGTTGCCAGACCCACTGGCTCCAGGTCATCTATAAGTCTTTGCTAGGTAAAGCACCGCCTTATCTCAGCTCACTGGTCACCATAGCAGCACCCACTTGTAGCACGCAGTTCAGCAGGTATATTTCACTGGTCACCCCCAAAGCCTATTCCTCTTTGGCCACCTTTCCTTCCAGTTCTCTGCTGCCAATGACTGGAACGAATTGCAAAAATCACTGAAGCTGGAGAGTCATATCTCCCTAACTAACTTTTAGCATCAGCTGTCAGAGCAGCTCACAGATCATTGCACCTGTACATAGCCCATCTGTAAATAACCCATCCAACTACCTCATTCCCATATTTGTTTGTTTTTTTGTTGCTCCTTTGCACCCCAGTATCTCTACTTGCACATTCATATTCTGCACATCTATCACACCAGTGTTTAATTGCTAAATTGTAATTATTTCGCCACTACCGCCTATTTATTGCCTTACCTCCCTAAACTTACCTCATTTGCACACTGTATGTAGATTTTTCCTATTGTGTTATTGACTGTACGTTTGTTTATTCCATGTGTAACTCTGTGTTGTTGTTTGTGTCGCACTGCTTTGCTTTATCTTGGCCAGGTCGCAGTTGTAAATGGGAACTTGTTTTCAACTGGCCTACATGGTTAAATAAAAGTGAAATAAAAATGTATCTCCATCCTTCTCCCTCTCCTCATCTATTGACTTCATCATATTTACCTTCTCCTGCTCTGTTTTCTGGATTGTATGTGCTGGAGACTCTGCAACATCTTCCATTTCCTCTCCATCTCATTTTCCATCTCCTCAAGTAACTCCACCCTATCCTTTTCCCTCTCATCTTCTATTGTTTTCATCATCTCATCAATGTCCTTTTCCTGTCTCAAGGCTGGGTCTGAGGGTCTGTCTGTGTAGAGCCTCCTATGAATAGCAGGGGGCATTTGGAGGAAGAGAGAGAGGAGAGCGTCCGTGAAGTCTCTGGCCAGATTGGAGGACACCTGAGCTGCCTGTCTGAGACTCCCTCTGATTGGGTGCAGAGCTGACATGTAGACACAAGGGTGTTGGGCTTAGTGCTGGTGCTGTCCTGACATGGGCCTAGGCTGGCCGGTGTGAGTCACTGGAATGGGGAATTCCCAATTAGGTTTCAAGCAGCCTGAAGAGTCAATTCTTTCCACACCATTCTTGTTTTGTGAGATACGACAGCATTATGGTTAAACCATTTCCAGTTTTGTTAAATACCGTTACCTGGCATAGAGCTAATCAGCTGTTTGATTCATCTAGCACACTTTCGATTGTCCCAAAGTTTAGTTCAGCAGTGTTGGATAAACTTTTTCCAATGTCAAATAAACGTGACTTATCATTCAGTTATGTTTGAAATGTCATCTCACTGCCTCAATGAACTCTCCCAGTCTCCTCAGCTCTGCCCAGAGTGCCTTGGTCTCCAAGTCCACCTTGTCCTCCAGCCTTCTAATGACCACACAGAGATGCTGGTTGTCATTCTCCTGCTTCCATTGGCTATTCTTCTGCAGCTCCTCATCATTCTGCTGTTTCTTCTGGCCATCATGGTGTCCTGGTCACTCTTGAGGACTTTGATGGCCTTCCCCATCAGCGTTACCTTCTCTCTTAGGAGAACCTCATTCTGAGACTTGTTGGACTGCCTCTGAACAAGATTATCAATCAATCAATCACATTTATTTATAAAGCCCTTTTTACATCAGCAGATGTCACAAAGTGCTATACAGAAACCCAGCCTAAAACCCCAAACAGCAACGATGCAGGTGTAGAAGCACGGTGGCTAGGAAACATGTTTAATGTATGGAAGGAGAAGACCATGTTCAAAAGGAAAATAAAGAAACCATGCTTTAGTACCAAATATTGTAGCATAAAATTGCACAACAATGATGATGCTCAGAGCTTATAAAACAGATACATAATAATGAATTAAACCTAAAATAAGTTGCATAAAAAATTTAGCTCTTAGTACAGTAAGGAGTTTTAGTCTCTTTGGACCAGGCAAACAGAAACAGTCCATGATGACTGTCTTGTATGTGGACAACCCGGTGAGGCAAACCAATCAATGCAATATACAGTACCAATCAAAAGTTTGGACACACCGACTCATTCCAGGGTTTTTCTTTATTTTACTAGTTACTACATTGTAGAATAATAGTGAAGACATCAAAACTATGAAATAACACATATGGAATAATTTAGTAACCCAAAAACTGTTAAACAAATCAAAATATATTTTATATTTGAGATTCTTCAAAGTAGCCACCCCTTGCCATTCTCTCAACCAGCTTCATGAGGTAGTCAACTGGAATGCATTTCAATTAACAGGTGTGCCTTGTTAAAAGTTGATTTGTGGAATTTGTCATTATGGGTTATTGTGTTTGTAGTTATGAGGAATAACATTAATTTAATCATCCATTTTAAAATAAGGCTGTAACCTAACAAAATGTGGAAAAAGTCAAAGGGTCTGAATACTTTCCGAATGCACTGTAGATGGAACTGACTTATTCAAGAGATGAAATGGCAAATCATTCAAACGGTTTGATCATCCATTTGTTGGATCATCCATTTGCTTCATGTATTTTATGAGTAGCCTAATCTGCACTCCAACACAACATTTAGAACCTAGAACCTATCATGAGAATTACAATTATGACATTATTTTATTTTGAACACATGATAGTCAATGAAAATGTATATCCTTAGAGTTAGAATCCCTTGAAAATTCTAATTCTATGTGCATACCTATTATGGCATCGCAACAATTATTAGTCGACACAGCTGTAGGGTAGGCCTAACCAATGATATAGGTCTACACCCAATGTTCCCTCTAAACTGCACATGTGTGTGGCCTCGCTCCTCCTCCAAACACTGCCGGGCAGAAGAAATGCCAGGCCGTGCAAAGATGCAAGAGATTGAACTTCACTGAGTTTGCCCCATTACTTTGCACTATACAGATCAACATTTTTTATGTGATCAAATCAACATTATATCAGCCCCTTTTCAATGCAACAAATGAAAACAAATCTAACTTTGCAAGATTTAGTCTGTGATTTTATTGTAGTCAGAGCCAGAGCGCAATGGAGTACAATTTTATTGGAAACAAGTGGTGTTTCAATCACCCGTGAGTGAATGCACTTTTCTTTTTTTGATATTCTTTGCTAGTTAGTGAGTTATTAGCCCAATTATTTAATTTAATTTAATTTATTTTGGGCAACAGATGTATACAGCAAAATGCACCATGTGGACCCAGAGTATATCACCTGAAAGTATTAATTAAAACGCTTGTTTCCAAAGTGGTCCTCGATGGTAAAAACAAAAACACACATAATGATTAAAATACAAAATTACAAACAACCATAAATACATTCATTTATATTGGCATCCTAAAAAGTGGCACTATTCTCTGCACTTCACCCTAAACTTAAAAATCATTTTCATTTCACATTCAAATAATCTATAAATTGCACATCATACCGATCCTTCAAATAATACATCTGACCAGCAGTAGGGACACAAGGGGCAGTGGAATGGTTTCTCTTACTTAGACAACCTTGTTTAAATGAAAAACTTTACCTGCTTTTTAAAGCTATTTTTACTTTTTATTTGCTTGATCTCCAAGGGAAGGCTATTCCATAGACAAATGCCTGTATGGAAAAACGTGCTCCTCGCAGTACTGTTTACTCTTGGGATTTTACAAGACATAACACTAACTCTGGTATTGGGACTGTGTTGGTTATAAACAATATCAATGTGGTTTTTCATGTAACCTGGGGCACGATCATTTAAGATCTCAAACATATGATTAAATTTAAGTTGGTCCACTCTGGACTCCAAAGGCAACAAGCCCACCTCCCGGAACTCCTGTACCCCTATGTAGGTCCTAGGGGTGACATTCAGCATATACCTGATAACATTATTTTGCATGACCTGCATGATCTTTTTCAGCTTTTTTGATAGCCCATTATACCAAGCAGAGCAGGCATAATCAAAATGACACTGAATCAAGGTTGAGGCAAGCAGTTCCTTAACTTTAATGTTAAAATATCTAGTGTTACTGTCACGCCCTGACCTTAGAGAGACTTTTTATTTCTCTATTTGGTTAGGTCAGGGTGTGATTTGGGTGGGCATTCTAGTTTGTCTGTTTCTTTGTTGGCCGGGTATGGTTCCCAATCAGGGGCAGCTGTCTATTGTTGTCTCTGATTGGGAATCATACTTAGGCAGCCTTCTCACCTGTGCTTGTGGGTAATTGTTTATTTTCTGTGTGTGTTTGTGTGCGCCACGATTGCGTCACATTCGGTTTCTGTTAACCTGTTTTTTTGTGAAGGTTTCACTTTATTAAATATGTGGAATTACATACACACTGCGCCTTGGCTCATTTATGACAGGGAGTTTGAAGACAGTGAACGTGACAGAATTACCCACCATAAAAAGACCAAGCAGCGTGCGCCAACTTGGAGGACGAGCTGGACCAGGAGGAGATTATGGCAGGGGACAAGACCCGGTCACGGAAGCTCCAAAAAATGTTTTTTGGGGGGCACACGGGGAGATTGTCGGAGTCAGGGTTTAGACCTGAGCCAGCTCCCTGTGCTCACCGTGGGGAGCATGTGACCGGTCAGGCACTGTGTTATGCGGTGATGCGCACTGTGTCTCCAGTGAGCATTCACAGGCCGGTGCGCTCTGTGCCAGCTCCCCGCATTTGCCGTGTGGAAGTGGGCATTCAGCCAGGACGGGTTGTGCCAGCGCTACGCTGGAGACCTCCAGTGCGCATCCACGGCCCAGTGTATCCGGTGCCTGCTCCATGCACCAGGCTTCCAGTGCATCTCCCCAGTCCGGTGAGACCTGTTCCGGTTCCACATACCAGGCCTCCAGTATGTCTCCCCAGCCTGGTAAGCCCTGTGGGAGCTCCACGCACCAGGCTTCCAGTACGTCTCCTCAGTCCGGTGAGACCCGGCTCCACGTATGAAGCCTCTAGTGATGATCCATGGCGCGAAGCCTCCAGGGATAATCCATGGCACGAAGCCTCCAGCGACAGTCCCCGGCACGAAGCCTCCAGCGA
Source organism: Oncorhynchus mykiss (assembly GCF_057628025.1). Lineage (NCBI taxonomy): Eukaryota > Metazoa > Chordata > Actinopteri > Salmoniformes > Salmonidae > Oncorhynchus > Oncorhynchus mykiss. The sequence goes on from NC_143023.1 coordinate 89,828,474, forward strand.
CAGTCCCCGGTCCAGAGCCTCCAGCGACGGTCCCCGGTCCGGAGCCTCCAGCGACGGTCCCCGGTCCGGAGCCTCCAGCGACGGTCCCCGGTCCGGAGCCTCCAGCGACGGTCCCCGGTCCGGAGCCTCCAGCGACGGCCCCCGGTCCGGAGCCTCCAGCGACGGCCCCCGGTCCGGAGCCTCCAGCGACGGCCCCCGGTCCGGAGCCTGCAGCGACGGCCCCCGGTCCGGAGCCTGCAGCGACGGCCCCCGGTCCGGAGCCTCCAGCGACGGTCCCCGGTCCGGAGCCTCCAGCGACGGTCCCCGGTCCGGAGCCTCCAGCGACGGTCCCCGGTCCGGAGCCTCCAGCGACGGCCCCCGGTCCGGAGCCTCCAGCGACGGCCCCCGGTCCGGAGCCTGCAGCGACGGCCCCCGGTCCGGAGCCTGCAGCGACGGCCCCCGGTCCGGAGCCTCCAGCGACGGCCCCCGGTCCGGAGCCTCCAGCGACGGCCCCCGGTCCGGAGCCTCCAGCGACGGCCCCCGGTCCGGAGCCTGCAGCGACGGCCCCCGGTCCGGAGCCTGCAGCGACGGCCCCCGGTCCGGAGCCTGCAGCGACGGCCCCCGGTCCGGAGCCTCCAGCGACGGTCCCCGGTCCGGAGCCTCCAGCGACGGCCCCCGGTCCGGAGCCTGCAGCGACGGCCCCCGGTCCGGAGCCTGCAGCGACGGCCTCCGGTCCGGAGTCTCCAGCGGCGGTCCGCGGTCCGGAGCCTCCAGCGGGGGTTCCCAATCCGGAGCCTCCGGTGATGATCCACGGTCCGGTTCCACGGTCCCGAACCAGAGCCGCCACCGAGGATAGATTTCCACCCGGACCCTCCCCAATAGAGTCAGGTTTTGTGGCCGGAGTCCGCAGGTGGAAAAAAGGTGGAAAACAGGCTGCCTAAGTATGATTCCCATTCAGAGACAACGATAGACAGCTGTCCCTGATTGAGAACCATACCCGGCCAAAACATAGAAACAAACAACATAGAATGCCCACCCCAAATCACACCCTGACCTAACCAAATAGAGAAATAAAACGTCTCTCTAAGGTCAGGGCGTGACACAGACAACCAATCTCTAACAAAATGCAAATGCAACAAAATGCAATTCCTTATTCAGGGTCTCCTCTATGTAAACTGTAACCTTTCCTGATATCAGTATGGCTGAATCATCAGCATAAAGCAGGAGTTTGCCCTTTACTGCATCTGGAATATCATTAACATATATAAGAGAGGCCCTAAAATAGATCCCTGCGGTACTCCACAGGATATTTATTTGGCTTCTGACAGAACATCACCAACATTACTGTTGATGGAATGTATATGTTTAAATGAATGATTAGAATATTCCACCCTGAAACCATATAAAGGACAGTGAAATTGATCAGAATCATACAATTATAATTAATGATGTGTGTAGTGTTAGTCAGTAAAATTATAATAAGTTATGTGTGTAGTTTTAGTCAGAATTAGGGTAAAACAATATAACTCTATGGTATCTTAATGTACAATATGTCTCTATGGTATCTTAAACACAGGCTGTTCATGGCTAGGGGCCTCTGAAAGATTGAGGAAAGGACGGGAGGTACTTCCCACTGTCTCCCTATCTTGAGGGAGGACGGGGAGTGATTCTCACGGCCTCCCCTAATCTTCGTCGGCTGGGTGGTAGGACAGTATATGCGTAGTATACCTAATGTTTGTGTGTGAAAATATGTGCGTAAGAAGCCAGTATAAAATTAATGGCTTTGTAGAACTAACCAGCGCTGTCGTAAATAAACTTTCTGACTATCGTAGCTGGGCCTCCGTCTGTTTCATTTCAACCAGTATCTTACAAATTCTGGGTTACAGACTGAGTAGTAATTTAATTGGCTTATGAACATTGAGAACATAATTCTCGTAACAATTACATACTTGTGTTCTGTTGGTCAGAAAAGACCTAAACCAATTCACTGCTACGTAATTTAGACCCATGCATTTCAGTTTCATCAGGAGAATATCATGGTCCACAGTGTCAAAAGCTTTGTGCAAGTCTAACCTGTATAGTTCCCCTTCTCACTTTCCTGCTTAATGTGGTCAAAAAGGTGATAAGGCAAGTATCAGTGGAATGAGCTGTTCTAAAGCCAGATTGTAGTTCATAAAAAAGTTTGTGCTCATGTAACAGTATAACTTGAGACCGTCCCCTTGCCCATACCCGGGCTCGAACCAGGGACCCTCTGCACACATCAACAACAGTCAACCACGAAGCATCGTTACCCATCGCTCCACAAAAGCCGTGGTCCTTGCAGAGCAAGGGGAACTACAACTTCAAGGTCGCGCACCACCGCTAACTAAGCTAGCCGTTTCACATCCGTTACACTCAAGAAGGTACCCCTCAAGTTGATTAAAAACGAATCTCTCAACAACTTTAGATACTGTACTGAGGATTGACACAGCCTGTTTGTTTTACTGCTCTTGTTGTGGAGTGGAACCACCCGGGCTGTTTTGAGATCCTTGGGAAATGTAACGCTACTAATAGAAAGATAAGCATAGGTCAGCAGGGGAGTTACTGCTTCCTACAAGAGCACAAAACGTATAGGCTACATTTCAAGCTGTCTTAATTCAAGTGACAGTGTTGTATTTTGAGACAGGCTTGATTGTAGGCAGAGGGGTAGCCTACATGATCTAATTATCTGTATGGTAATAATAATTCATTATATTTTGTAAAGTGGTTTCTTGCATCTCACAATGCAATTTACAGTCACCTATTTGGCCCATGGTGTTACAGATCAAGTAAAAGATCATTAATTCATATCAAGCCCTTCATAATGTAAATTATTTTATTTTAAGTCTCATGCAATGTAGGCCTGCATTGAACACCACATATAGGTTTGTGTAGGCTATATCATAGAAATCAAAACTATTTCCACGTGAAAATGTAATGGGATTTGCTCCATTGGTATTGTATTGTTCAAGTTTCCGCTCACAAGACCAAAAATGTGCTCAGTGCCCCAAAAACTTTGAGGGAACATTGCCTACATCTCACAATAATCTGAATAGCCTACCAGTGCCGAGTCACCTTCCATTCCATTCATGACACTCAGTCCATTTCTGTTAGGTCTCCCTTTCTTTGCCGTTTAATTTTTCAAGAACTTTCTTATGAATGGCACATGCCTCAAGCTTGTTGGGGTCACCTATCCATTGAGCACACGCTACCAACTTAATGTTGTGTTGTAGCTTTTAAGGTATGTTCCTTTCATTATTACTGAAGAGAAAACATGAACAATTGTTAATGTTCCAGTATTTACAAGAAAAATAAGCTATTTAACAAGTTTTTACTTTCATTTTATTCACATACATGTTTTATTCAGGCTTCCCAGCTGCAAATATGAACAGTGATACACAGAATGACTGACTCAGTTCCCCTCTCTCTCTCTCGCTCTCTCTCTCCATCTTCCAGTCCCTGCTGCCGTAGGCGAGGTGACGGTCAGCAACAACGGTCGTATGGACTTCCTCAGCGTGTCATGGCGTCCGGCCAAAGGTGACGTGGACAGTTATCTGGTCACTCTGGGGGACCAGGAGAAGACAGTCCACACCCTGGCCGTGTCCAAATCCAGCCCAGAGTGTGTGTTCAAGTCCCTGGTGTCTGGACGGCTCTATAACATCTCCATCACCTCCAGGAGTGGTGCCTATGAGAATCACACCATCGTACAGGAACGCACACGTAGGTTTACCATGTCTGTCTGTCTGAAATGGGGCTCCTCTGCTTCAGTTTTCCATTCCGTGGTTTTAGTCATGAAGTCTCTAGTTAGACATGATAATACACTGGTCAATGTCTCAAAGTTCAATTCAGTTGAATTCCTCTCCCCAGAGCCCTCTAGTGTCCAGAACCCCACAGCGATCCACTCGGCCAGGGATGACTACCTGAAGGTGTACTGGCGCCATGCGGCAGGGGACTTTGACTACTACCAGGTGGTCATCAAGCACAACAATATCTTCCACCAGAACAAGACGGTTATGAAGAGCCAGAACGAGTGTGTGTTCAACGGCCTGGTGCCCGGGAGGCTGTACACTGTCATCGTCAGCACCTGGAGCGGGAAGTATGAGACCAGCGTGTCTACGGATGGAAGGACCTGTGAGTGATAGGAATAGTACTCTGTTATATCTCTTCTGTTGTTTCAATGTACAATATGTAGATACAAGAGTGGTATTTGTCTGTAATAATAATTTGGCTAGCTACATTCAGGTAATAACTAGTTGTGGTGAAGCAGGTTCTTTGTGCATGCTTCTTTTTAACCTGTCTCCCTACGTTCTGTTCCTTTGTATGCAAAATTAAGAGCCTCTCTGAGAATATTAAAGTTTTTCTATTCTATCTGGAATCTGTCTGTGACAGTCCCTGCGGCGGTGAGGTCACTAGCCCTAGCTGAGCGGGGAACGGAGGACCTGCGTGTCACCTGGTTGGCTGCTCCGGGGGACGTTGACCACTACCAGGTGCAGCTCCTCTTCAACGACATGAAGGTTAGTCTTCCTGGTCCAGTCCAGTACCTGGTTAGCCTGTCTTCATGTTTACAGTACTTTTATATTCGTCATATTTTCTTGTGTGATTTTTTTATATTTCATTGTTGCTTTATTTCTATTTGTGACTTTGGGTGTTTTTAAAAGCAAAATGTATTAATTGAATTTTGCAAAATGTATTAATAATCCATGTATAATCAATGTATTATGTATTATTATTATGAAGGTGTTCCCGCCCATCACCCTGGGCAGCAGCGTGGGGGAGTGTGTCCTCTCCTCCCTCACCCCGGGACGCCTCTATAAGATCCATGTTTCTACCTTTAGCGGCCCCAACCAGAGGGCCCAGTTCATAGAGGGCAGGACAGGTAAACCAAAACAACAGACTTGCTGGGTTCAAATACTAGGTTACATTTGTTTTCTTTCAGATACTTCTGTTTGATTCAAGTCTGCCTGGGGTGCCCGATGGGCAGAATTTGTTTGCACTTTTGGAACTTCTCCATTGAATTGGGGTAGCAAAATAGAACAAAATGCCACAGAATCTAACACAAACAAAACATAAACTAACAACAGCATTAATTTCCGTCCCACTTCCACCCCTCTTTCTCCCTCTCCTGCTATTTCTCCCTCTTTTCGTTTCTCCTCCTGTCTGCAGTCCCCAGCAAAGTCAAGAATATCCACGTGAGTAACAATGGCCAGAGCAGCAGTCTGAAAATCAGCTGGACCCCGGGGCAGGGTGACGTGGACAGCTACTCCGTGTCCCTATTGCTGGGTGGACCAGAGGCACGTAGGCTGGAGACGCGGCCCGTACCCAAACACCAGAATGAACTAGGGTTCAGCTCCTTGCAGCCTGGGCAGCTGTACAGTGTGACCATTAGATCTATCAGTGGCATACTGTTGAATAACAACACGGCCAGCGGACGCACCGGTGAGGAGGCTAGATAAGGACTTCATAACACATTCATAACCCATACGTACTGCATTCATAAGCAGTGCATTGGCATTTCATACTCTATATTTGGGTGCCAGTCTCACTGCGTCTGGCTATCTTTTATTTTATTTGTTTTTATTTTATTTTATTATATATCTGCAGTTTGAAATCAGTATATTTCACAGAACTGATTTGTTTTGTTTTCTTACCCTAATCAACTTTTGAAGGGTAATTAACAGATAGTGATTGGCTGGTGTGTGACATTGTCCCCTACATGGAGATACAATACTGTATGATAGAGCACACTATCTAATTCTGTGTCCCCTCTCCCCTCAGTCCCTTCTGCAGTGACTGGGCTGCAGGCTGACAACAGACACACCACCTGCACTATACAGGTGAGCTGGCAGGAGGCCCGGGGCGTGGCAGACGGATACAGCCTGCAGCTCCTGGACGACAGGGGACACCTGGTCACCAACAGGTAACCAACACCTGGGTTCACCAACACACCTGAGTTCACCAACACACCTGGTCACCAACAGGTAACCAACACCTGGGTTCACCAACACACCTGGGTTCACCAACACACCTGTGTTCACCAACACACCTGAGTTCACCAACACACCTGTGTTCACCAACACACCTGGGTTCACCAACACACCTGTGTTCACCAACACACCTGGGTTCACCAACACACCTGAGTTCACCAACACACCTGGGTTCACCAACACACCTGAGTTCACCAACACACCTGTGTTCACCAACACACCTGGGTTCACCAACACACCTGTGTTCACCAACACACCTGGGTTCACCAACACACCTGAGTTCACCAACACACCTGGGTTCACCAACACACCTGGGTTCACCAACACACCTGTGTTCACCAACACACCTGGGTTCACCAACACACCTGGGTTCACCAACACACCTGTGTTCACCAACACACCTGTGTTCACCAACACACCTGTGTTCACCAACACACCTGGGTTCACCAACACACCTGGGTTCACCAACACACCTGGGTTCACCAACACACCTGGGTTCACCAACACACCTGGGTTCACCAACACACCTGTGGTCACCAACACACCTGTGTTCACCAACACACCTGGGTTCACCAACACACCTGTGGTCACCAACACACCTGGGTTCACCAAAACACCTGAGTTCACCAACACACCCAGATTCAAATGGTCAATACTTTGAGGTTTGATTAAGCCTCCTACCTCTTGGGCCAGATGGGAAGTGTTTGCCATTTTGGGACTATTCCATTGGTTCAATTGCAGTAACAGAATGGTGCCTAAAAAAGTGTAACAAATATAATGCACAGACAACACAGTACTCATTTTTGTAACCAACAGCTCCCAGACATCCTCTGGCTCCATGCCGCTCCAGCATCGCTTTGACGGCCTCACCCCAGGGAAGAGGTACCGCGTCCTGGTTCACACCACCAGCGGAGGGGTCCACAGCGAGGGCGTCGAAACTGAAGCACGTACACGTAAGACTGCTTGGATTCATCTTCACTATGTCCCACACAAGTTCGTCAAGTGGTATTAATATGTGTAGTGCAGGTTGTCTAAGCCTCCTCCTGGAGAGCAATCGGTTATGTAGGCTTTATTGTAAGATTACACAAATAATACAGGAAGTCTTAGTGAAACAGGGAATAGAGAATCAGAGTCACCGTGAAGATGTATAGAGGCAATATGGAAGGAATATATATGTGGACCTGAGTAGTGTTGTGCTCCCAGGTCCGGCGGCAGTCAGCGACCTCTCCATCCAGGCCAACAGCAGCAGCAGCCTGTCCTTCCACTGGTCTCCCCCGCAGGGAGAGTTCGAAGGTTACGACCTCTACCTGTACAACGGAGATGACACGCTGTACGACCGGCGTAGCGGCCAGCCCAGCACACTGCAGGTCTCCTTCCAGGGCCTGAGGCCTGGTGCCCCCTACAGGATGGTGGTGTTAACACGCAGCGGAGAGCAGACCAACGACTCAGCTATCTGGGCCAGGACTAGTGAGTGAGCTGTACTGCTCCTGGGGTACTGAGATGCTGTGGGCAGGGGTATGAGAAGGGTTGGGGGGTACTGAGATGCTGTGGGCAGGGGTATGAGAAGGGTTGGGGGTTACTGAGATGCTGTGGGCAGGGGTATGAGAAGGGTTGGGGGGTACTGAGATGCTGTGGGCAGGGGTATGAGAAGGGTTAGGGGGTACTGAGATTCTGTGGGCAGGGGTATGAGAAGGGTTGGGGGGTACTGGGATGCTGTGGGCAGGGGTATGAGAAGGGTTGGGGGGTACTGAGATGCTGTGGGCAGGGGTATGAGAAGGGTTGGGGGGTACTGAGATGCTGTGGGCAGGGGTATGAGAAGGGTTGGGGGGGTACTGAGATGCTGTGGGCAGGGGTATGAGAAGGGTTGGGGGGTACTGAGATGCTGTGGGCAGGGGTATGAGAAGGGTTGGGGGTTACTGAGATGCTGTGGGCAGGGGTATGAGAAGGGTTGGGGGGTACTGAGATGCTGTGGGCAGGGGTATGAGAAGGGTTGGGGGTTACTGAGATGCTGTGGGCAGGGGTATGAGAAGGGTTGGGGGGTACTGAGATGCTGTGGGCAGGGGTATGAGAAGGGTTGGGGGTTACTGAGATGCTGTGGGCAGGGGTATGAGAAGGGTTGGGGGGTACTGAGATGCTGTGGGCAGGGGTATGAGAAGGGTTGGGGGGTACTGAGATGCTGTGGGCAGGGGTATGAGAAGGGTTGGGCAGTACTTGAGAAATTGATTTGGATCACTACTGAATGTCCTCAAAACATAATGCATAATGTGTTTCTCTCACAGAAATGACGTGGTAACAAATAACTAACTGGAGAACTAACTGGAGAACTAACTAGAGAACTAACTGGAGAACTAACTAGAGAACTAACTGGAGAACTAACTAGAGAACTAACTGTATGTCTCACTGACTTTACATCATGATTTGACACTGTCCAATTGTCTGTTCCGCCTCTTCAGTCCCGGCTGCAGTGACCTCCCTCCAGGCACAGAGTCGTAACCAGTCGGAGATGTTGTGGGTGTCATGGAAGCGGGCGGTGGGGGAGCTAAGTGGCTACCTGCTGTCCCTCTACAACCCAGATGGCTCCCAACAGGCAGAGGAGACGTTAGGGCCAGACGCCATGGAGCACGTCTTCCCCACGCTGATCCCCGGGCGTCTCTACCATGCTGTCATCCTCACACGCAGCGGAGAGCTCACCAACAGGGCCACCGCTCATGGACGTACCGGTAAGACATTAGGACAAGTCATGTTTATTTAAAGGACATTGCACATGCAACTTAATTGGGGAGAATGGGCTTGTGGAATTAGTGGAATGGTATCAAATACATCAAACACATGGTTTCCAACACAATTACGACATACACTTTTCTAAAATCTGTTTTGAGGGTTGTTTCTAAGGTAAAATAGAGCCTGGGTTTGACAGTATTTGCTTGAAGTTGCTGATCTGCCTTCCTTTGTGTGTCCATCTTCTCTTCCTCAGCCCCCAGACCCCCTACCTCTGTATCATTTGGTGGAGTCACCAACACCTCCCTGGAGCTGACCTGGAGTGGTCCTGCAGGCAGCGACTATGATGACTTTGACCTGCAGTGGGCCCCCAGGGACCACCTGTCTGTATTCAACCCCTACCACACCCGGACCTCCGGGAGCCGCATTCTGAAGGGGCTATACCCAGGACGCCTGTACAACTTTATCCTGCGTACCGTCAGTGGGGCTGGTGGTGGTGTTGGTGGTGGTGGGAGCTCTGCCTACAGCCCACCCATCTACAAGAGCATTCGAACAAGTAGGCTGTACTGTACATTGTTCAAGTAGTGCAAGACTGAGGCGAGGTAGCTAAAGTTGTTGCTTGGCTGGAACAAAATCCTGTGCACGGTACAGCTCTGACCTCTGCACTAGAGAGAATATAGTGTGACCGTGGCATTTTGATCTCTGTTCTTACCTCTGGCGTCCTCTACCGTTTATCCCGTCCATAGAGCCAGAGCGTGTCCAGTACCTGCACTGCCGCCCCCAGAACTCCACCTCCATCTCCTGCTCCTGGGCCCCTCCGGAGGCCGACTTTGACTCATACACTATTGAGTGCCTCCAGGACTCCCACGCCCTGGTGTACTCCCAGAGGACAGGCCGCGACAGAACCCTCTACCACATCACCCAGCTGGAGCCACACAAGCGCTACACCGTCTCCGTCAAGGCCATCTCCGACAGCATGACCAGCGAGGCCGCCGAGGACAGCGTGGTCACCATGATCGACCGTGAGTACCGACGGACTCGTGATTGTGGTCGGGGTGACCGTGTGATGATGAGCACAGGGATAGACATGATATGGTCAACGTCATTGCCATTAGCTGTTACAGTGTGTATGTATGTCCCTCTGGTCATTCTACAGTCATCATGACTGATTGTAATCATGATACTTATCCTTTTAGGTCCACCCCTTCCTTCCCTGACCACTCGGGTTAACGACAGGGCTGCTCTTGTCACCAAAAACACCATCTTCTTCAAGTTTAACTGCAGCTGGTTCAGTGATGTCAATGGAGCCGTCAAGTTCTTCACAGTGGTGGTGACCGAGTCTGAAGGTAAGGGGACTGAAGTTAGAACAAATATTGCACAAGTGTCAGTATGTCAGTGGATGGATGTGTGGATGATGTTTATTCTCCCTCAAAAGGACTTTCCACAGCAATAGGTCTGAGTCTGTTACTAAACCTCCTCATAAGTGTGTTTTCTCCCTCCAGACGATGAAAACCTTCAACCAGAGCAGCACCACCCTCTGCCTTCTTATCTGGACTACAAATCCAACAGTTCCATCAAGGCCTACCAGACCAGCTACTTCCCTAGCCGCTGCACAGAGGGGCCAGGAGACAGCGGGACTCAGAGCTTTGAGATCAGCCTGGGTACAGGCATGGACACCCTCGGGGGTGGCTGTGACCACCTACAGGCCCAGGACAGGGAGCAGAACCCAGACACACACAGAGACCACAACCCATTCTGCGATGGCCCACTCAAACCCAAAACTGCATATAGGTAGAGTACAGGGTTCCGCCCAAATCAGTCAAGTATTCTCCCGCAGTCTGGGCAGATCTGTAGTTTCTTTGCTGCTGATTTCTGCCAGCAGGATTTCTCCCTGTTGTGTATGATGATGTCATACCGCTGCTGGACAGCTAGATGTTAGACCGCTTCTCCCGAGTGGCGCAGCGCTCTAAGGCACTGCATCTCAGTGCTAGAGGAGTCACTACAGACCCTGGTTCGATTCCAGGCTGTATCACAACCGGCTGTGATTGGGAGTCCCATAGGGCAGGGCACAATTGGCCCAGCGTCGTCCAGGGGTTGGCCAGGGGTTGGCCGGGGTAGGCCGTCATTGTAAATAAGAATTTCTTGTTAACTGACTTGCCCAGTTAAATAAAGGTTAATAGTGAAATGTTCCTTTATCTGTAGTTGATCGAATTGGATAGTTCCAAGTAGTTGGTATGCAGATTTTCAGTAGATGTTCAATAACTCAACAACATTTCAACTAACTATCCAATAACTAACCCTAACCATAGCCCTAACTCTCATTCTAAACCTTATCCTAACCGTAATCTTAGCAAGCAGTTGATTATCAACAGATAATCATCATCTATATGGGACTATCTAAATAAAATGTGACCTGTAATTCAACTCTGTTATTGTCATGCAGTGGGACGATAATGAGATGTCATGGTTGTCTCTCTCTTCTCTCTAGGCTCAGTGTGCGTGCGTTCACCCAGCTCTTTGACGAGGAGCAGAGCAGATACAACCCACCCCTCTACACAGACACTTACCTGTCCCTTCCCCTGGTAACAGAAGCAGGTGGGACACTTTTCACAGACCACTCTGATTGGTTTATGGTGTGTGATGCTGATGTTTGATTGGTAGTTAATGAGAAATGCTGGTGAGTGATGGGTCCTCTGTGAGAAACACCATTGATTGGTTGCTTCTTCCTCTCACAGAGCCCCTGAGCGGTGTGATCGAGGGCATCAGTGCCAGTATGTTCCTCATTGCCATGATGGTGGGAGTCACTGCACTGCTCATCTGCAGACAGAAGGCTCGCAAAGTGTCAGTTCGTGGCCCTCCCTGCCTCATATACTTTGACCTACACGCTGCATACTAGCATGTCCCTGGCTTGGCCTGGATTTGTATTTAGTATTTATTATGGATCCCATTAGTTCCTGCCAAGGCAGCAGCTACTCTTCCTGGGGTCCAGCAACATTAAGGCAGTTATATACAATTTAACTTATTACATTTCATAACACTTTTCACATCACATTAAGTGTGTTCCCTCAGGCCGCTACTCTACTACCACATATCTACAATACAAAATCCATGTGCACGTGTGTGTGTAGAGTGTGTGTCTTATCATGTGTGTCTGTGCTTGTGTGTGTGTCTCTCTTCACAGTCCCCGCTGTTTCGTAAGGTGTATTTTTATCTATTTATTCAATCTGATTCCACTGCTTGCTTCAGTTACCTGATGTGGAATATAGGTCCATCTAGTCATGTACACTACATTCTAGCTTGCACTCTACATACTACACCTGTATGTTGACATCCAAACTGTGATTACAGGAGTGTGCAGGAGGGGCCAGTGGTCCGAATGAGCATGAGGAGAGAGAGGCCCACCTCAGGAGTGCACATGGGCGTCAGGGGGTAAGAGGAGGGGCCATATGTGATCAGTTCTATTGGGGTTTTATGTCTTATACAGTGGGGCAAAAAAGTATTTAGTCAGCCACCCTGCTTGTCCCCCTGCTTAAACCAGTACATGTCCAGGCCCGTCTGAAGTTTGCTAGAGAGCATTTGGATGATCCAGAAGAAGATTGGGAGAATGTCATATGGTCAGATGAAACCAAAATAGAACTTTTTGGTAAAAACTCAACTCGTCGTGTTTGGAGGACAAAGAATGCTGAGTTGCATCCAAAGAACACCATACCTACTGAAACATCATGCTTTGGGGCTGTTTTTCTGCAAAGCGACCAGGACAACTGATCCGTGTAAAGGAAAGAATGAATGGGGCCATGTATCGTGAGATTTTGAGTGAAAACCTCCTTCCATCAGCAAGGGCATTGAAGATGAAACGTGGCTGGGTCTTTCAGCATGACAATGATCCCAAACACACCGCCCGTGCAACGAAGGAGTGGCTTCGTAAGAAGCATTTCAAGGTCCTGGAGTGGCCTAGCCAGTCTCCAGATCTCAACCCCATAGAACATCTTTGGAGGGAGTTGAAAGTCCGTGTTGCCCAGCAACAGCCCCAAAACATCACTGCTCTAGAGGAGATCTGCATGGAGGAATTGGCCAAAATACCAGCAACATTGTGTGAAAACCTTGTGAAGACTTACAGAAAACGTTTGACCTCTGTCATTGCCAACAAAGGGTATGTAACAAAGTATTGAGATAAACTTTTGTTATTGACCAAATACTTATTTTCCACCATAATTTGCAAATAAATTCATTAAAAATCCTACAATGTGATTTTCTGGATTTTTCTTTCTCATTTTGTCTGTCATAGTTGAAGTGTACCTATGATGAAAATTACAGGCCTCTCTCATCTTTTTAAGTGGGAGAACTTGCACAATTGGTGGCTGACTAAATACTTTTTTTGCCCCACTTTATATATGTATATATATAGAATAAAATAGGTGTTTTCTGGCAGGATAAAAACTCACAAAGAAATTACCATTAATGAGTTTCAGCCATTTACATGTATCTCCCTTTTCCCCCCAGTAATCGTCGTATTTCAAGGTATGTTTAAATGCTTTTGTTATTAGTTTCACCCAATTACTGTAAGTCCTTTTTGGTTTGTCTTTTGCTCTACTCTGTTTTGCTCAAAACGTTTTATCTATTGATCCTGCAGCCCCATCAAGATCATGCACTTTGAGTCCCACTACATTAAACTCCAGGCTGACTCCAATTACCTGCTGTCTGATGAGTACGAGGTAAGACTGGATCACATTCACTGTCAGTTGGGCAATCTCGTTCACACACATTAGCATTAGAGTACATTTAGATGAAATCTGAATATTCCTATTACCTTTACTTTAATAAAGAAAAACAATATAGAAATGTGTATATTTATATTTATTTTCTGATAACTCTCTTTTAATTTAAAGTTGTGAAATGGTAGATTGATTGTGAAATGTTATGGAATGCATACAGTATTTACGTACAGTAGGTATCTATGGTAACCCTAACATGCCACTTCCTGTGTAAGGACCTGAAAGACGTAGGAAGGAACCAGCCCCTGGACACAGCCCTGCTGCCAGAGAACAGAGGGAAAAACCGATACAACAACATCCTGCCCTGTGAGTCAAACAAACCATGCTATTTCATAGGGTTCAAATACATAGACAAAAGACAAGGGGATTGAGAGATTTATTTATTGTCTGCAAGGAGTTTTGTCTGCAAGGCTCATGTACAGTAGTAATGCTCTTTACCTTATTTTAAAATGTATTATGTACATGGTCATGTATGTGTCATAACAGTGGAGGCTGTTGGAGGGAAGACGGGTCATAATAATGTCTGGAATGGAGTTTATGTCTGGAATGGAGTGAACGACATGGTATTAAACATGTGTTTGATTCCATTCCATTTACTCCATTCCAGCCATTATTATGAGCCGTCCTCCCCGCAGCATCCACTGTGTCATACTAAAATGCCAACTCAATGTCTTTGTACACGGCCTGTGTTGTGTAGACGATTCGACCCGTGTGAAGCTGTCCTATGTGGATGATGATCCGTGCTCTGACTACATCAACGCCAGCTACATTCCTGTAAGTTATCCAAACACACGGACAAATCCGAGCCAACTGCCACTCTGGTCAAATCCCCTCTGTTGCGTGGTGTCGCGGATGGGGCGCTGGAGGTTGTTGGTTGGGGTCGGGGTGGAGCATTGGAGGTGGTGGGGTATAATGTGAACAAAGACAGTACTGCATGAACTCAGTTAGTCATGGCAGGATTGATTGTTTAATTATCAGCCTTATTCCTCAGTTAGTATACCTGGGATGAGCTACTTACTTTGCTCCCTGTCGAGCATAAGGCTACAACAAGCCTACAGTCCTAAGCAGCTTTTTCATCTTCTCCACAAACTTTCCTAGTGTAATAAAGGTCATATGAAAAACAAAATGTAAATTAAATCTCTTCTTCTTTCAGGGGAACAACTTCCGTAGGGAGTACATCGCCACTCAGGGCCCACTTCCTGGAACCAAAGATGACTTCTGGAAGATGGTGTGGGAGCAGAATGTCCATAATGTTGTCATGGTGACCCAGTGTGTGGAGAAAGGCAGGGTGTGTAGAAGGAGCAGTCATTTTGCTACGTCCGGGCCAGTGTTGTCCATTTGGGAGTAGCTGTTATCATGTTCTATTAAACAACATGGTATTACAACATTGTTACTAGTGTAATTACAATGTTATTATCCATGTGTTTCCAGGTAAAGTGTGATCACTACTGGCCCTTCGACCAGGACCCTCTGTATTACGGAGACCTCATCGTTCAGATGTTGTCTGAATCTGTGCTGCCAGAATGGACTATCCGGGAATTCAAGATCTGTAGCGTGAGTGTGGATGACACTCACTGATTTTAAAAATACCAGATTGTTATGTAGAAAGTTATATATTGTGTGTTGGCCTTATATACAGTTTCATACATAGTAGTGATAGGATTTTAACATATTGAAATATGACCATAATTGTCTTCACCTAATGCTGTCTTGATATATCATGTGACAGACTACAGTATAGTAAATCAAATCAAAAATCAAATCAAATTTTATTAGTCACATGTGCAGAATACAGTGAAATGCTTACAAGCCCCTAACCAACAGTGCAATTTAACAATAAATTGATAAGAATAAGAGATAAAATGAACAAGTAATTAAAGAGCAGCAGTAAAAAATAACAATATATACAGGGGTGTGCCGGTACAGAGTCAATGTGCAGGGGCACCTGTTAGTTGAGGTAATTTGTACATGTAGGTAGAGTTATTAAAGTGACTATGCATAGATGACAACAGAGAGTGGCAGTGGTGTGGAGAGGGGAGGTGGGACAATGCAAATAGTCTGGTAGCCATTTGACTAGATGTTCAGGAGACTTATGGCTTGGGAGTAGAAGTTGTTTAGAAGCCTCTTGGACCTAGACTTGGCGCTCCGGTACCGCTTGCCGTGCGGTAGCAGAGAGAACAGTGTAGGGTGGCTGGAGTCTTTGACAATTTTTAGGGCCTTCCTCTGACACCGCCTGGTATAGAGGTCCTGGATGGCAGGAAGCTTGGCCCCAGTGATGTACTGGGCCATTCGCACTACCCTCTGTTGTGCCTTGCGGTTGCCATACCAGGCAGTGATGCAACCAGTCAGAATGCTCTCGATGGTTCAGCTGCAGAACCATCTGAGGACCCATGACAAATATTTTCAATCTCCTGAGGGGGAATAGGTTTTGTTGTGTCCGCTTCACAACTGTCTTGGTGTGCTTGGACCATGTTAGTTTGTTGGTGATGTGGACACAAAGGAACTTGAAGCTCTCAACCTGCTCCACTGCAGTCCCGTCGATGAGAATGGGGGCGTGTTTGGTCCTCTTTTTCTGTAGTCCACAATCATCTCCTTTGTCTTGATCACGTTGAGGGAGAGGTTGTTGTCCTGGCACCACACTGCCCTGTCTCCCTGTCTCTGACCTCCTTCCTATAGGCGGGCTCGTTGTTGTCGGTGATTAGGCCTACCACTGTTGTGTCATCGGCAAATTTAATGATGGTGTTGGAGTCGTGCCTGGCCATACAGTCATGAGTGAACAGGGAATACAGGAGGGGGCTGAGCACTCACGCCTGAGGGGCCCCTGTGTTGCGGATCAGCATGGCGGATGTGTTGTTACCTACCTTTACCACCTGGGGGCGGCCCGTCAGGAAGTCCAGGATCCAGTTGCAGAGGGAGGTGTTTAGTCCCAGGGTCCTTTGAGGGCACTATGGTGTTAAATAAGTAGCTAGCTGTGTGAACACTCCTAGAAAAAAGGGTTCCAAAAGGGATCTTCAGCTGTCCACATAGGAGAGCCCTTTTTGGTTCCAGGAAGAACCCTATTTTGTTCCAGGTAGAACTCTTTTGGGCTCCATGTAGAACCCTCTGTGGAAAGGGAAATGGAACCAAAAATGGTTCTAAATGGAACCAAAAATGGTTCTTCAAAGGGTTATCCTATGGGGACAGCTGAAGAACCCTTTAAGGTTTTTTCTAAAAGTGTAGTCAGCCCCTAGTAAGTCTCTCTTTCCAGCTGTGTCCTGTCTTCCATGCAGGAGGACCAGTTGAACTACTCCAGGGTGGTGCGTCAGTTCCACTACACGGTGTGGCCTGACCACGGCGTCCCAGAGACCACCCAGTCACTCATCCAGTTTGTCAGGACTGTCAGGGACTACATCAACAGGACCTCCGGGTCTGGGGCTACCGTGGCTCACTGCAGGTGGGTCCCCAACTCCCTAGGTCCTCCATTCAACACAAAACAACACTCTAGGACACACTGAGATATAGTGTATTGTCTTCCCTGAAGAAACGGTTATAGCTACAGCATGCAGTAATGACCAGGGTTGAGGTCAGTTCAATTTCAGTTCAAAATAAATTGACTGAAATTATGTGGTCAAATCATATTTACCCTCTCCGTTTGGGTAGTGTGACTCAATTTTATCTGGCCTCCGACCCTCTCTCTCTTTCTTTCTCTCTCTGTCTCCCTCTCCTCCCTATGACAGTGCTGGCGTGGGCCGCACAGGCACCTTCATATCCCTGGACAGAGTGCTGCAGCAGCTGGACACCAAGGACACAGTGGACATCTACGGAGCTGTCTTCGACCTGCGTCTCCATCGCTCACACATGGTTCAGACTGAGGTGAGACTGTCTGTTGGGGTCCACTGGCTGTGTGTGTGTGAACCCCAGAACCCATGTTATGTAATAACATATCCTGTAATAACAGTTAGATTTCTGGATGTGGTCATTTTCTTTCCAGTGCCAGTATGCTTACCTGCACCAGTGTGTGAGGGACGTCCTCCGAGCCAGGAAGCTTCGCAGTGAGCAGGAGAACCCGCTCTACCCCATCTATGAGAATGTGAACCCTGACCCCCAACGAGGTAAGCCCTCACATTCCTTAGAACTCTCTGTATTGTCGTTCATAATTGGAAGACATCACAGATGATCTATTCTTTCAAATATTAGCCTGGTGCATGGTCCAGTCTGTTTGTGCTTAGCCAACTCCTTTCTGTGTTAGTAATATAATATACGCCATTTAGCAAATTATTTTATCCAAAGCGACTTACAGTTATGCTTGCATACATTGTATGTATGGGTGGTCCCGGGAATCAAACCCACTATCCTAGTGTAGCAAATGTGTATGACATGGCAAAGATAGTAGAGATGGCTACAACACATACAGTGTATAAGACCAGGTTTCTTAATAAGCAACTATTTCAAACACACAATGCTGCTATGGTAGCACATATCTATGAGGTTTGGTAGTTGGCTGTCATCACAAATTATATTTTTTGTTTGTTTTTTTGCCAACAGATATGGTATATGCCAGTTATTAAAGATTGTAAGGACTACTGAAGGAGAGAAAAAAGAAAACAGTTTGTACTTTCACAAGTATAGCACTGCAGGGATACGTGGCAATTTTATTTTTCTACTATTTTTGTTGATTGTTCTTTCCAGATATTATTAAATATAGTAAAATGTATAGCTATTTAATTATATCAGATAATATGAAGTTTAACTGAATTGTATATACATGTCTTATATCTGTGTGTTTGTGTATATGCTTTACATTTGCATTGTTGGCATTTGTACACAGTTTTTTCAATTTTTTTTGTTAAGCTATCATTTGCACATTATTATGTGGCACAGACCAAAAAACATTATACACTGAAAACTGTAAAAAAATCTAATAATACATCAATCAAATTCCTATAACAGTATTCACATATTCAATAAGTGTATAGGCTACTGTAACTTTCACAAGTCACTTTTCTGAAATGTTAGACAAAAATGATTTCTGTTTGAAGTTACACTTATTTTCATAAGCACTGAGGACATACATAAATATATAATATATGTATGTAGATGAATACATTATACATGTATTTGTAGATATTGTATAACTGTGATATATCGCTTGAATATAAAAAAGGATTATCATATGCGTTATGAAAGCACACCGTGTATGTTGTGTAATCCACATTTGTGTGTAGCCTATGTAAAATAAGATATGATGTATTTTATCATCATGTCATGGAACTACAAATCACACATCTGTAAATC
This sequence comes from Oncorhynchus mykiss, assembly GCF_057628025.1. Classification (NCBI taxonomy): domain Eukaryota; kingdom Metazoa; phylum Chordata; class Actinopteri; order Salmoniformes; family Salmonidae; genus Oncorhynchus; species Oncorhynchus mykiss. The sequence goes on from NC_143023.1 coordinate 89,847,219, forward strand.
CACAACCCTACATTGTCAACATGACTGTAATCATATGAGCGAATGATTGGATTCTGTGAATCGTTACACAAATGATAGTAGTTACTGAATGCAGTTTTCCCATGTTGCAATCAATGTAAGCCTGTAATAATATCAAGATGAGGGAATTAATATATTCTTCAAGTGTTTCAATAAAATACTTACATAACTGAAAAAAATATCATTGATATCATTTTTTATTCATATTATTAATGTATCTATGATTCATTGTCAATATTGATGTATGCTGGAGTCATGATTTGGTGGGATGCCACCAAGAGTAACAAACCTCATCCCCGCGCGTGCGCAGTTCACCACATCGAAAATGATTGCTTCAAACTCTCGGAAGTTTAGCCAAGTTGCTGTGATGTAGCTGGCCAGCTAGCTAGCTACATACATAACGTTAGCTAAAAGACGGTGCGACTAAGGTAAAATAGCTTATTTTATTGTTCCACTCCATATCGAGACATAAAGGATTATACATGGAATTACATCAATTTGCGTTCCAAAACAAGAATGGTAGCCACCTTTGGAAGAAGTTGTGATTGTTTTTTTTGGCGCTTTAGCAACCCAGAGGAAGGATGGTGGAGTTGAGCTAACACAACAGGCTAACGCTAGCTTAATATGCTATAGCAGAGCTAGCTAGCTTGGTTGCGATCGTTTGTGTCTGAAACGTTTGGAAGAACTACCCCATCAATTTGCCAGGGACTCGTATGTATCCGTTAATGTATTAGCAAAGAGATGCATTTTATTAATCTTAGTTTTTGACCAATTATTAATTAGCTAGCTAACGTTAGTTATCTTGGCTAGTAAAGTTAGGACTTAACCACCGTCCTCACGAGTCCGGAGAGCTAGCTAAGTAGTTAGCCAGAAAGCTACACATGAAGGTGCTACGCTAGTTTGTCCACACCGCGTCTAACCAATAGATGAATATACTATCGCTAAATGAACAGTTCTATTAGTCATACCGTTTCATATCAATAAGGTAACTAAGTCAAAACCTTGTAATCTGATCTCATTTAAAAAAGCTTTGGCCCATGCTACTACAATGGAGTTAGCCACCGTAGCTAGCTAATTAGCTTTCCTAGCTAGCGAACGTTACATTTTTTTTTGAACTTGGAAGACACAAAGGCTAACTAGCTAGCTAACGCCAATTGTATCACACTAACTAGCTAGCTAACGCCAATTGTATCACACACTAGCTTGCTAGATCATCAGTTGTCAAATGTATTCGTCCAGCTAGCTACCTAACTTGGCTGACAGTGAACTGAATGTGTGCAGGGCAGGCCCACATTTTATGTTGGCATAGCAGATAAAGCATCATGACTGCTCCTCCTCAGCCTCGGAGGAAAGAACCAGGGATACTGGTGGCTGGATCTAGGTAAGAAAGAAACCCTCTGTTAATAAAGAGTTTGTCACTTTGTCTCTTTCACACCAATCACATGTAGCTAACTACAACTCCATGATGTTCATTCACTCACTGACACTGTATTGGCTCTAATGGTTTCACATTCCTTATCCCCCAGACATCAGATGGTGCTCTGAAGAAGCCATGGGAAGCTGCTTGAGCTGTCCAGAGAAGGAGTCAATCCCAGATAATCATCAAACCAAATTTAAGGTTGGTCTCTTGATCTGTTACAACAATCCTACTTCAATGGTGGGCCATTGCCGAGCTAAGTCAACCCAAATTCTAAGTATGACAGATTTCGCAACATGTAAAAAACAATCTGTGGACTTCCCACCTGAATTCATGGGAAATATTGTTTTCACAATGAATACCATCTTCAGTGCATTTCAGTGTAGACATGTTTGTGTTGACTGACACAGAGTGTTGTCTAAAGTTATTGTTCTGTTGCCAGGTGATAAATGTCGATGATGATGGGAATGAGCTGGGCTCGGGTGTGATGGAGCTGACAGAGGCAGAGCTGGTCCTCCACACCCATCGCCGTGACGATGTTAGGTGGCCTTACATGTGCCTGCGTCGCTATGGCTACGACTCCAACCTCTTCTCATTCGAGAGCGGCCACCGCTGCAAGACGGGACCAGGTCAACCAATAGAGATTTCCATTCCACACAAATATTGTTTTAACTTATTTTATTTGTTGATTTTGTCATTTTCAACAACCATTTTCGCCGTATGTCACTCCAAAGCTAACTAACGTATGTGGTGCCTCAGCTGCCTGGACAGGAGTATACATACAACGGTGTAATAATGTTGAAAATGTTATACACTGTGTTGTGGATCTAACATGAACCATGGTAAACATCAGAATACATTGAATCACATCTGCAACTAGGTCCATTAGGCCCCAACAACATCAGCTTTGTTGTTGATATATTGACTTGGACCTGTCATTGATTATGCTGCAATGCCAATGACACATATGTCTGTGTGGTTATTTTTGGACTCCATCCATGCTTTCAAAAGGATGAGGACTGGTGGTGAGAGAGAGGGAGGGGTGGGGGTTGTGACAGGGGGGGGTGGTTACTATGGGTTCCGGTAAGTCACACTCCTTGTGTTCGCACCTCATGCTGTGATGATGAATGACATAATACTGTGATTACCAGAAATATAATCATTATGGCATCGTTGACTTAAGTATGGATTGGATGTCCATTTTAGTGATTCTTTTTCTGTGGTTACAGTATTGATGCCTGTGTCTGACTCTGTGTGGTGTTGTGCTGTGAGAGGGAGTTTTTTTGTTTGTTTTGTTGCACAAGCATAGCTGTGTGTTCTGTGTTTTCTCTTTGTGCATTATGCAGTGTTAGTTAGTTTGTCTCTATTGTTATGCTGTACTTATGGTAGTTCAAATAAAATTTTATTTGTCACACATACACATGGTTAGCAGATGTTAATGCGAGTGGAGCGAAATGCTTGTGCTTCTAGTTCCGACAATGCAGTAATAACCAACGAGTAATCTAACCTAACAATTCCACAACTACTACCTAGTAAAGGGATAAAGAATGTGTTCCTTATTGATATTTTGCTATCTTTTCCTTGTCCTATATCTCTACCACTCTGTTGCCTTCCCCTACCTAGTCCATTTAGATCAGTGATCACAAGGTAGACAAGGGCATAGGTTGGAAGACCCGATATGTACAAACCTTTTGTAAACATGAAGGTCTAAGCAGTGCTGATAGTGGTTGTGCGTCTCATTTGTCTGTATTGCGGTCGTGCGCCCATATGTGATTCCTGGGTTGTTTTTTGACTGCAATTTCACTGTTTTGACTGTGTTTTATTTGTTTCTTGTCTTTGCATTTGTTTGTGTGTTTTTAGGGATCTTTGCCTTCAAATGTGTGCGGGCAGAGGAGATCTTCAATATGCTGCAGGAGGTAATGCACAGCCACAGCATCATTGTGGTGGAGGAGGCCGTGCTGGAGGCCAACCACCAGTCTGGTAAGACCTTATTCATCCTACAACTAGAACTGGCCCAATTATGAATACTTCTTCCCATACTTGCAATGACCTGAAATGCCCATTGCCATATATACAACACGGAAATATATATGATTTCCATGTTGCCGGACATTTGAGAAATGTACTGGACCTGCATTGGGTGCGTAACCTGATTAGGGTATCCCCCCCCCCCCCCCCCCCCAGTGCTCAGAATGGCAGAAATCGCATTTAGAATAAGGTAATTCATATTAACAGAACATGCAAGTCTAGGATGCAACACTGTGCGGTCCTTCTTACCCAATTCTGATGTGCTCTTTGAACATGTTAGAATAACTGTCCACGTTTACTTTTCCTCAGCCAATTTAAAAAATATATTTACAGTTGACCTTTTATTTAACTAGGCAAGTCAGTTAAGAACAAATTCTTATTTTCAATGACGGCCTAGGAACAGTGGGTTCGTCTGCCTTGTTCAGGGGCAGAACGACAGATTTGTAACTTGTCAGCTGGGGGATTCGAACTTGCAACCTTCCGGTTACTAGTCCAATGCTCTAACCACTAGGCTACACTGCCGCCAATCACTAGAATATGTCAATCTACTATAGTTGAAAAGTTTAGGCTACCTATTCTTTTGTTTAGCTTGTCAAGAAAGAAATGGCCTGTTCCAAATAGTCTCTGGGACATTGTCCCCACTGACTCCCCCCAGTTCTTCCCTTCTCTATGTCTATCTAGCTCTGGGCTACTCTGTCCCCACCGTGTCCAATGGTGTCACCCGGATCCCTTCGGTGGGCGACACCCCCTCGCACCCCTCCACGCGCCACCCGTCTGTGGCCAGCACCCGCCTGCCCTCGGTGGGAGAGGAGTCCTCACACCCCCTGCTAGTGGCTGATGATGCGGTAAGAGAGCAACTCAACACCAAACTATATATTTTTTCTGGATAAAAGGGGCTTAGGTGGAGGTCGTGGGCTTGGCAGGTGTGTCTGAATTTTAAAGAACATTTTAGAGGCCCCCATCTTGGCGGTGTAAATACATTATTGCATTTGTAAACTAATTTCCTGCAATTCTATGCATTTTGCCATGGCTAATGCTGTGTTCTTTTGCTCAAGCATAACTAAATCTATACTGCTAAATTTAAATTTTCTAATCTTTTTTTTTTTTAACCTTTTATTTAACTAGGAAAGTCCGTTAAGAACAAATTCTTATTTACAATTCTACATTCCAAAATGGCGTAGCAGTCGGTCGTGTGTTGTTATTGGCTTTTTCTTTCCCTCGTATACGTTTAAATCTCACTTTCTATCTATGAACAAAATATACTTTCCTGCAACCCGCCTCACCCAATATGGTACGGATCTGCTATTTTTATTCCTTATAACTGAAACCTCCGTCAGCTAACTAGCTACTAGTCTTTGTTAGCCACGGCTAAAAGGTGGAGACACCTTTTAGCTCGGACACCACCAGCTTTAGCTCAGACAATACATGCCAGTCTGCACAGTGCAATATCAACCCAGAGCATATCGGACTGCTTCTTCCTGCCACATCACAGGATTCCTGCCACTCTGGATCATTACACCAGATCATTGCAACTAACTGCTACCAAGTGGCTACTGTTAGCTAACGCCTCTGTCCCGAAGCAAGCACCAGTTAGCCTTGAGCTAGCCACGAGCTAGGCCCATATACCAGCTAATTCTAGGGCAACAATCCCTCTTTTGCCAATTGTGCTGGACCCTTTGTTGGTGACGCGGAGCCCCGCCGTTCCATCACGACTCGTCTGATGACGTGGTCGCCCGATGTGGTCCCATCTTCATGGTACCCCATTTTGTTTCTGTCGGCCCTAGCCTCGAACTCAGGTCCTGTATGTACCTAACTGACCCGCTTTGCCCTTTCATCGTCATTTAACCATTGCTGTCTTAGTTCTCCTGATCAACAGAGCAATCAGTCCCACAGTCACTGTAAGGCCATCAGTCCCGCTCACCTTGCCTTAGATAGCTCTTTTGTCCCACCACCCACACATGCGGAAACCTCACCAGGCTTAACTGGTCCCACCAGAGACGAAACCTCTCTCATCGTCACTCAACGCCTAGGTTTACTTCCACTGTACTTTACCTCCATCCTACCATACCCTTGTCTGTACATTATGCCCTGAATGTATTCTACCACGCCCAGAAATCTGCTCCTTTTATTCTCTGTTCCCAACGCATTAGATGACCAGTTCTTATAGCCTTTAGCCGTACCCTTATCCTACTCCTCCTCTGTTCCTCTGGTGATGTAGAGGTTAACCCAGGCCCTGTAGACCCCAGTACCACACCTATTCCCCAGGCGCTATCATTTGTTGACTTCTGTAACTGTAAAAGCCTTGGTTTCATGCATGTTAACATCAGAAGCCTCCTCCCTAAGTTTGTTTTACTCACTGCTTTAGCACACTCCGCCAACCCGAAAGCAAAGGCTAGCTTTTTCAAACAGAAATTAGCGTCCTGCAGCACAAACTCCAAAATGTTCTGGGACACTGTAAATTCCATGGAGAATAAGAGCACCTCCTCCCAGCTTCCCACTGCACTGAGGCTAGGAAGCAATATCATCACCGATAAATCCACGATAATCGAGAATTTCAATAAGCGTTTTTCTAGGGCTGACCATGCTTTCCACCTGGCTACCCCTAACCCGGCCAACAGCAACTTGCACAAGCCCCCACCCGCTTTTCCTTCACCCAAATCCAGATAGCTGATGTTCTGAAAGAGCTGCAAAATGTGGACCCCTACAAATCATCTGGGCTAGACAATCTGAAACCTCTCTTTCTAAAATTATCCTCCGCAATTGTTGCAGCCGCAATTACTATCCTGTTCAACCTCACTTTCGTATCGTCTGAGATCCCTAGAGATTGGAAAGCTGCCGCGGTCATCCCCCTCTTCAAAGGGGGAGAAACTCTAGATCCAAACTGTTATAGACCTACAGTTTAAGTCGAAAGTTTACATACACTTAAGTTGGAGTCATTAAAACTCATTTTTCAACCACTCCACAATTTTTTTGTGAACAAAATATAGTTTTGGCAAATCGGTTAGAACATCTACTTTGTGCATGACACAAGTAATTTTTCCAACAATTGTTTAGAGAGATTATTTCACTTATAATTCAAAGTATCACAATTCCAGTGGGTCAGAAGTTTACATACACTAAGTTGACTGCCTTTAAACAGCTTGGAAAATTCCAGAAAATGATGTCATGGCTTTAGATGTTTCTGATAGGCGAATTGACATAAATTGAGTCAATTGGAGGTGTACTTGTTGATGTATTTCAAGGCCTACCTTCAAACTCAGTGCCTCTTCGCTTGACATCATGGGAAAATCAAAATAAATCAGCCAAAAACAAATTGTAGACCTCCACGAGTCTGGTTCATCCTTGAGGGCAATTTCTAAATTCCTGACGGTACCACGTTCATCTGTACAAACAATAGTAAGTATAAACACCATGGGACCACGCAGCCGTCATACCGCTCAGGGAGGAGACACGTTCTGTCTCCTAGAGATGAACGTACTTTGATGTGAAAAGTGCAAATTAATCCCAGAACAACAGCAAAGGCCCTTGTGAATATGCTGGAGGAAACGGGTACAAAAGTATCTATATCCACAGTAAAACGAGTCCTATATCGACATAACCTGAAAGACCGCTCAGCAAGGTAGAAGCCACTGCTCCAAAACCACCATAAAAAAAGCAAGACTACGGTTTGCAACTGCACATGGGGACAAGGATCGTACTTTTTGGAGAAATGACCTCTGGTCTGATGAATTGTTTGGCCATAATGACCATCGTTATGTTTGGAGGAAAAGGGGGAGGCTTGCAAGCCGAAGAACACCATCCCAACCGTGAAGAATGGGGGTGGCAGCATCATGTTGTGAGGGTGCTTTGCTGCAGGAGGGACTGGTGCACTTCACAAAATAGATGGCATCATGAGGGAGGAAAATTATGTGGATATATTGAAGCAACACATCAGTCAGGAAGTTAAAGCTTGGTCGCAAATGGGTCTTCCAAATGGACAATGACCCCAAGCATACTTCCAAAGTTGTTGCAAAATGGCTTAAGGACAAACAAGTCAAGGTATTGGAGTGGCCATCACAAAGCCCTGACCTCAATCCTATAGAAAATGTGTGGGCAGAACTGAAAAGGTGTGTGCGAGCAAGGAGGCCTACAAACCTGACTGTTACACCAGCTCTGTCAGGAGGAAAGGGCCAAAATTCACCCAAATTATTGTGGGAAGCTTGTGGAAGGCTACCTGAAACATTTGATCCAAGTTAGACTATTTTAAAGTCAATGCTACACTAAATTCGTTTTTAGTATGTAAACTTCTGACCCACTGGGAATGTGGTGAAAGAAATAAAAGATGAAATACATTTTCTGTACTATTATTCTTTTCACATTCTTAAAATAAGTGGTGATCCTAACTGGCCTAAGACAGGGAATTTTTACTGCAATTAAATGTCAGGAATTGTGAAAAACTGAGTTTAAATGTATTTGGCTAAGGTGTGTGTAAACTTCCGACTTCAACTGTATATCCATCCTGTCCTGCCTTTCTAAAGTCTTTGAAAGCCAAGTTAACAAAACAGATCACCAATCATAATTCTGCCGCATTGAAGGTCCCCAAGAACACAGGGGCCCCTATCATTTTTAAATGGAAGTTGTTTGGAATGTCCGAAATAATTTTCCTAGAGCTGGCCGCCTGGCCAAACTGAGCAATTCTGGGAGAAGGGCCTTTGTCAGGGAGGTGACCAAGAACCCGATGGTCACTGACAGAGCTTCAGAGTTCCTCTGTGGAAATGGAGAACCTTCCAGAAGAACAACCATCTCTGCAGCACTCCACCAATCAGGCCTTTATGGTAAAGTGGCCAGACGGAAGCCACTCCTCAGTAAAAGGCACGTGACAGCCCACTTGGAGATTCTCTGGTCTGATGAATCGAAGATTGAACTCTTTGGCCTGAATGCCAAGCGTCATGTCTAGAGGAAACCTGGCACCATCTCTACGGTGAAGCATGGTGGTGGCAGCATCATGCTAAGGAGATTTTTTTCAGAGGCAGGGACCGAGCAAAGTACAGACGCAGCTTGAGAGGATCTGCAGAGAAGAATGGGAGAAACTCCCCAAATACAGGTGTGCCAAGCTTGTAGCGTCATACCCAAGAAGACTCGAGGCTGTAATCACTGACAAAGGCGCTTCAACAAAGTACTGAGTAAAGTGTCTGAATACTTATGTCAATGTGATATAATTATTTGTATTTTTTATATATATTTGCAAACATTTTGAAAACCCTTTTGTTTTTGTTTTTAAAAAAAATCTATTTTACAATAAGTCTGTAATGTAACAAAATATGGAAAAAGTTAAGGGGTCTGAATACTTTCCAAATGCGCTGTATGTGAAAATGGCGCGTTTCTGTTTCCTAGTTAAAAAAAAAGAGTATAAGTGTTTCCAATGACATAAACCAATTAGTAGGCCATTTTTACTCATAATTGGTTCAAATCACACGATGCACACAGATGTCATTGGAAACACTTATCTTCCTCTATCTAACATAAAAACACACTATTTTCACATATGTTGCTGTTGGGGTGGTGCTGGAGATGATGAATATGAAATTCCCATTAAGCTGTTCTGTTTTCCAAACAAGATATGGACCTTGCTACAGTAGGCTAGCCAAGACAAATGCTAGGTGTCTTTGTAGCTTTCTTTTGGCAGACTATCAACAGTAGCCACTACTGAAGGTTTACTTCTATAAATCACTTTCCCTAAAATAATATCAGTAGGTAGATTGATGGGTGATAATTTTTGTTCTGGACAGCTCGCGTGTGCTGTGTCAAGGAATCCAACACATGTACTGTTTGAGTGCTTGAGAAGTTGTGACTCGTGGGAGCGTGGTGGTGCGTCAATGAATGGCCAATCATATTGTTAAAATACAAATAGCATGACTTTTCCATGTGTAGTCTAGTCTTCAATGGTGGACTGCGACAGAGCAGGTAAATGTGGAACTGGAATGTTAAAATGTTATTGTTTTTACTGGCCCCGGCCATAATGTTGGACTCTGATTACATTGTGTTGTATTACACCCACTAAACTTATTCCATGGATCCCTTGGCCAAAATAATGTTCATTTAAATTGAGAACCCTGTCCTAGACTAAAGAGAACATCCACTGTGACATTGATGGGTAATATGTAAAAGCTGCCGAGTTGGTGTGATGACAATGTTATATTAACCCCGTCTCCTGATCCGCCTACAGATCCACACCTATGTGAACACCACAGGTCTGCTGGATGACCAGCCTAGCCCTCTGACTGTTCCAGCCCCCCTGGACAGCCCCGACTCAGGCCAGTCCCAGTGTTCCCCTACACCCCCCCCTCCACGGGTAGCCAGACCAGAGCCTCTGCCCCCCATGCCCCAGCTCCAGGAAGAGCCCCAGGTACTGCTCGAGCCCCTGGGGGTGCGCTTCGTGCTGGGACCCACCCCTGTGCAGAAGAAGATGGCCAAGGGGAAGCAGTCTACTGGGGGTGGAGATGGAGAGGCAGAGGAGGACCCAGAGTCCCCAGATCTCGGAGAGGGGGAGACAAACAGCCACACCGACACACACTGTGCCACAGAGGCCCCAGCCCTACTGGAGGGCCAGTCTCAGCCGCCCCACACACACTCCAACGGCACCTCTGTCGGGGTTACTGCCCCAATAACAGCCCCCCGCCTCCAACGCACGCCCCCCGACACCCTGCAGAATGTCAACAACTCAGCCCAGCGACGCACGGCCCTCTTGGACTATGAGAACCTCCCGGCTCTGCCGCCCGTTTGGGAGACCCGCAAGCCCAGCAACGAGGAGGTGGAGAACAATGGAGGCGGCCAGGGGGGGCTGAAGACGCCATCCCTCAACGGCTACAACCACCACCACCACTCCTACTCCCACCCCCTGTCAGCCTACCCCTCTCTTTCGGCCATGGAACCCTCCCACAACTACGTCAACACAGAGAATGTGACGGCTCCTCTCAGCGCCCGCTGTGCCCCCGACATGGTACGCCGCCGCACCGACGGACCCACCATCTTCAACTTTGACTTCCGCCGGCCGTTGGGGCTGCTGTGTCAGGAGCCTCCCAAGACGCTCAACTACATCGAGGTGGAGATGGAATCTACCACCACCTCTTCATCCGCAGCTGCCAAGGGTGCCTCCTCAGACACCAGCAATCCCCACACACCCCGCACCCCCACCTCGCCGCTGCCACCTACCACCCCCACGCGCCGCACCGAGCTCTACGCCTTCATTGACATCGAGCGCACCGCTGCCATGTCAAGCCTGCAGAAGGCTCGGCCGCGCGACGACGGAACGTCGAGGAAAACGCGGCACAATAGCACGGAGCTGCCCACCAAAAGCACTGTCTGACTGAACGGATCCTCCTTGCACCTTTTTCTACTATGAACCCCTTTAGAAAAAAAATATGAAAAAAATGTGAAGGCAGTCTACACAGGGGACTTTCTTAATAAACACAGGCCATGGAGACATTGGAAATGTATTCAAAGAGACTCCAGAAATCGGTCTTAAATGAGATTTAAACAGACTTTCTGTTGTGTGTGGTTGGTTACCAAAGTAGGTACTTACTTGCGATATACCAATTTATTCCTATGGTAATATAATACCTCTCCTCCTTCACTCATTCTTCAGTGCATTTGGGTTGTTTATTATGTTAATAAGACTGGACTGCATTCCTCCTCACCCCCCCCCCCCCCCTTTCTATTGGTACAAATCAGAATTTTTGAACAAAGCATTCCATTTAGCCATTTTGAATGATATGATTCACTACATGCATTGCTGCTGTAATTTCAGTATCTGAGGATTACATGGTACACTACATGTTTCTGACTATGTACATTAGATCCTGGCACAATAAATGTCTGTTCTGTTTTTATGTATTCAACCCATCAATTGCCCCCCCCCCCCCCCCCCCCCCCCTAGTCCTAGATGACCTAGCACTGATTCTAGTACTAAACTCGATATGAATATACGGCATGTTTCTCTGTCTAGGCATTGCTGACGTATGCCAGATCTTATAACGCCCGGATAGGTATTTTACGTATTGGTAAAACACATAGGTTCTAACAATCTGGTGCACGACGGCACGCCACCATTGGTTGACGCACGCAGCGTCGGAGCGGGGAACGCAACCCAAGTTTTGATGCAGTTTTGAGACTTGGTATTGGGTATGAGTCGTTGTGTAAATGACAGGATGTGGTTCGATATCCCTCTTGTTAATTATATTTGAATAAATCAGATTATGTCATCTGATATCTGTGCAGTTCTAATTTGGCTGTCAGCCCTTCAATTTATGATATTCTTTAGCGACAAGGTTATTTTTGTGGGTATTTATAGTGGAGCTGTCACATCACAAAAGAAAATTGAGCCAGTCAACTCACTAGCCAACTGATTGTTCAAGATGTTACCAATAGTGAAGGAGCTAGGCACAACAGGGTGCCTTTAAGAAAAATGTTTTTTTACAATATGACGTTTAGGGCTCTGTTCGATATGTATCGCGGAAGTTCGACGTTAGTGTGATGGAAACTTCAAAGCAATGTTTCTGCATTTAACGTCAACGCTGCATATGTCTGCTCAATTGGAAATTACCTTTACATTGCTATTACGCTATTTGTAACACTTAAGCAAGCTTTTAAGAGCTACTGCCCCTAAAAACCAACTAATCGATTTGAAAACGACCAGAAACATGTATTAGTGTCAAAATAGTAACTGGGATCATTTTTGACAAAGTCAGTCCCCTTTAAAACGGAGTTTGGGACACCGCCGGACCGCTCATTATTAGCATTTGCGCGGGTGTAGGTGAACAAGCAGCTGACCCGCACCACTAGTGTGAGTGCCCTGAGAAGGAAGCTATATCATGCGGAATATGTGGTTGGAGTTCGTTGGTCCCCAGTGGTGGTGAGTACTATATACATGTAGCTAGACCATAGACTGATGGTCATTATTGCTAACTAGCTGACGAACGTTATTCTGCCTCAATACCACTCCGATTTGGCTTGGAAACACAAACGTTTCAAAAGAAGGCAAATCATTAGTAGGATACCCTTTTTGTCGTGATTGTGATGTTGCCAGATTGACTTTAGATGCATTATAACTTTACCCAGTTTACTAAAATTGAGGGACCACCATATGAGCTATTTATTTATTTTGCTAGCAACAGTAACGTCAATGGCAACTTCTCTAAAGTAAATTTGACATATGGCAAAGTTGTTTCATACTAATTATTTAGCAGTTTCATCGTATTTCCATGCCACTATTACATTATCCTCCGAGCTGCAATCCATGTCTTGGGCACAAATAAATATTGAATGCAGCTGGTGGTACTAGCTAACTAATGTATGACCACAACAGTTTACTAACTAACAACAAACTCCAACATGTCACAGTTGGTTGCATAGTATAACTGCGCCACCGGCCTGAATCCAATCCAATCTGGAGCCAATCAGTCTAGCATCCAAAGGAGATTACGTTATTTCTCGAGCTATGTTTATAATTGAGGGTTGGTGGATTACGTTAAGGGACATTTCCATTCCCTATATAACACAAGACACTGCGATAACATTCACCCCCCACTGCCGCACCTCATGTAGTCAATTCTCTAATCAGACACTGGGGGTACCAACCATACTCTGGAATTCTTATTTTCACATTGCCAAAACCTCATCATCCCTCAACAACTTCAAGCGAAGACTGGGTCAGCCTGCTGAACCAAACTACTCAGTGATCTACTTCATATAGCCCAACTCACACACACATTTAAACAAAACATATGTTTATTTTGTGATTGTTTCAGGTCATTTGTACATTTGATTAGTGTGTTAACTAACCTTTTATTTTTGTATCTAGTTTTTTGGGGGTGAGGTGTTTATTTTTTATCAGTTTTCTTTGATGCAAATCAATTCAACCTTAAACTAAATGACAATTATTGACCCAGTTTTTATTTAAGACAAAGTGCACAGTTGAGTGCCAAACTGATCCTCTGGTTATGAACAGATGCCAGGACCTACCAGAAGGAGAAAAGGTAGGTATCATAAAATGTCCAGGAATGTGATTGCAATGGTTTAGTGACCGCCAAAAACGATTTCCTTCACTGTTCACAAAGGTTGTCAGTTACGACCTCAGAATACCTCACAAGTACCCTTGTGACACCTCCGTTGTATCCCTCGACTCCAATGAAAAGGACACGCCATCATAAGGCTTCTGACAGACGGCTTCGTCAACAACAGGTAAATGTTACGTGAAAAGTTGCATTAGTAAATACCCAGCCAAGCAGATACTAGTAGTAATTGTGAAGTGCAGTCTTGTTCAAAGCTCAACATTTTTTATTCATTTAACCTTAACTAGGCAAGTCAGTTGAGAACAAATTCTTATTTACAATGATGGGCAAACTCTAACGACGCTGGGCCAATTGTGCGCGACCCTATGGGACTTCCGGTTATGATACAGCCTGGAATCGAACTAGGGTCTGTAGTGAGTCCTCTAGCACTGAGGTGCAGTGTCTTAGATTGCTGCGCCACTCGGGAGCCCATAGTACCAGTTTGTCATATTAGCTATCCAACCTGCCATTGGTAATAGAATAGTGACTGTGTGTGTTCACAGAAACATGTATGGCACCAGTACATGGACACTTGCAAGATGAAGTCCAGTCTGGATACAGATTTCTCTGAATGGAAAGAGTCCTGGTATTCTGCATGAACATTTTACAAGACAAAATTTACTGAGTTAAAAACTCTGTATTCTGCAACCAGGATCAGGAAACTCCTCTACCCTCTGTTCGACTCCTAGCAACGGGACCTGAAGAACTAATATCCTTTATTTCTCAGAAAATTGGTTGAACAAGGACATGGATAATATTCTAGCTGTTTTTTTGATACAACGGCAGCGTCGGGTAAGCTCAAGGAGGCTGGTGCGTACTCTCCATTAAGGAAGTCTAGGTGTTGCCGCCTGAGCTGGAATATCAAATCAAAATCAAATCAAATTTATACAGCCCTTCGTACATCAGCTGAGATCTCAAAGTGCTGTACAGAAACCCAGCCTAAAACCCCAAACAGCAAGCAATGCAGGTGTAGAAGCACGGTGGCTAGGAAAAACTCCCTAGAAAGGCCAAAACCTAGGAAGAAACCAGTCCTCTTCTGGCTGCCGGGTGGTGATTATAACAGAACATGGCCAAGATGTTCAAATGTTCATAAATGACCAGCATGGTCGAATAATAATAAGGCAGAACAGTTGAAACTGGAGCAGCAGCACGGTCAGGTGGACTGGGGACAGCAAGGAGTCATCATGTCAGGTAGTCCTGGGGCATGGTCCTAGGGCTCAGGTCCTCTGAGAGAGAGAGAAAGAAGGAGAGAATTAGAGAACGCACACTTAGATTCACACAGGACACCGAATAGGACAGGAGAAGTACTCCAGATATAACAAACTGACCCTAGCCCCCCCGACAAACTACTGCAGCATAAATACTGGAGGCTGAGACAGGAGGGGTCAGGAGACACCCCCGGACAGGGCCAAACAGGAAGGATATAACCCCACCCACTTTGCCAAAGCACAGCCCCCACACCACTAGAGGGATATCTTCAACCACCAACTTACCATCCTGAGACAAGGCTGAGTATAGCCCACAAAGATCTCTTCCATGGCACAACCCAAGGGGGGGCGCCAACCCAGACAGGACGACCACATCAGTGAATCAACCCACTCAGGTGACGCACCCCTTCCAGGGACGGCAATACCTCATAAGCTATGACCATACTATTTACCAACGGTTTTCATCTATTTTTCGTAACTGTCTATTTACCACCAAACTGATGCTGGCACTAAGACCACACTCAACGAGCTGTATAGGAGCCATAAGCAAACAAGAACATGCTCATCCAGGGGTGGCACTACTAGCGGCCGGTGATTTTAATGCAGATATACTGATATCAGTCACCCCTCATTTCTACCAGCATGTCACTTGTGCAACTAGAGGCGAAAAAAAAAAAACTACACCTTTACTCCACAAACGCATGCAAATCTGACCATAATTCCATCCTTCTAATTCCTGTTTACAAGCAAAAACTACCAGCATTCAATGAGCTGCACAGCGACATGAGCTAAATGCCTTCTATGCTCACTTCTAAGCAAGCAACAGTGAACGATAAACACCATCATCCCAGACACCCTGGACCCGGGTGTGCCAACCTGGCCATAGTCTTGATCTTATCCGACAGTTGATAGTCAGATTGGATGATACTAAATGTTTTAATATGCCTAGAGGTAAAAATACCTCCCTGCATGTTTATAGACCAAAAAAGCTGCAGATTAGCGTCCTTAACTTTGCTGTCACTCTGTCATAATGCACAACGGTAGTTAATATTTTTCCCCACCCTCACCCAACTTGTTAGATATTATGCACATTGATAGCAGCAATCTAAAGGATCAGACAGAAATATCCGAGAAGTGATGGCGTAATTATGGAGCGACTAGACAGAGAAATACACCTTTGCTCGATCCAATCAGAGCAGCAGGATCAACTTACAGCCCACCCTTCTCTTTACAGACAAGCAAACTACCCAGTTGAGTTAGTTGTAGCACCTCACATTTGATTGAAAGAGTTGAGCTGGCACCCGAAAATATTTTCCACCCCAATTTTGATATTGTCTCGTCGCTGCAACTCCAACGGGCTATGGAGAGGTGAAGGTGGAGCCATGCGTCCTCCGAAACAGGACCCACCTAACCGCGCTCCTTAACACCTGCCAGCTTAACCCGGAAGCCAGCTGCAACAATGTGTCGGAGGAAACGCCATTCAACGGACAACCGGAGTCAGCCTGGGAGGCACCCGGACCGCCACAAGAAGTCGCTAGGGCGAGGCCAAGTAAAGCCCCCCCTCGGTCAAGCCCTCCCCTAACCCAGACGACGCTGGGCCAATTGTGCTCCGTCCTATGGGACTCCTGGCCACGGCCAATTGTGGCACAGCCCGGGAATGAACCCGGGTCTGTAGTAACGCCTTGGACCGCTACGGCACTCGGGAGGCCCCCAGAAAATATCTTTACGATAGAGGATAATTACAAAAAAAAACTCTTGACAACTGGAAAATTGCCGATACTCGTTTTGTTCGACTACTCGGCACTCGCATACCGACCCAACAGATAGCACTCCACACTGCCCTTTCCCACTTGGACAAAAGGAACACCTGTGAGAATGCTGTTCATTGACCAACTCAGCATTCAACACTATAGTGCCCTCCAAGCTCATCACTACGCTAAGGACCCCGGGACAGGACACCTACAGATGGCGAGGCAACAACACATCTGCTACACTGACCCTCAACACGGGGGGCCCTCAGGGGTTCGTGCTTAGTCTCCTCCTGTACTCCCTGCCATAAGACTGCTAAATGCTTTGTCCAGGTAGCTATTCGGTTAACTAATTGACATGCACTCGTCACACAGGCTGCCGCTACGGTTCACCACCTGTCACTTTATTCCTAGTTATATGTACACCTCAATTACCTCATACACCTCTGCACATACACTCGGTACTGTTACCCTTTGTATATAGCAAAGTTATCATTACTCAATGTATCTTACCTTGCTTTAGTTCTTTATTTTTTGCTCTGCATTGTTAGGAAGGGTCCATAAGTAAGCATTTCACTTGTCGTTTACGATGCATGATGAATAAATTTGGTGGCCGCCCGCATTTCTTGAGCAAGCCAAAAAACGAGGTTAAATGAGCGGGTGCAGTTCCCCTTCAACTCTGCCAAAAAAGCTGGCTCCAATTTTTCCCTTCCTTGAGGGTTGCTTACATTTGGTGAAAGCTAAGTGTCAGTCTTGAATATACTTCCCTGTGTATTTGAGTGCAGAGTTCTTGTTGATTTTTAACAGGAAGTTGCCTCGTTGTATGATGTAAATTTGCCAAGTCTACCTTTTTAGTTTGTTCAAGTACTAATAAAATTGCTTTTAGGACAACTTCTTAATACTAAGAAACTTTACTTGCATTGTAAAAGTTCAGGCAGTACAGTAAAGTACAAAACAAATGTTTCAATGAACCGCCACAAAAAAAAACCACATTAAAATTGTTAGTTGGAACTCACAATCTACACTCAACGGACAGTGTATTAGGTACACCACCCGTTCACAAAAATGGATGGCTCCTAAAGCCACATTAAGCAGGCAGAGGCATCATCGCATTCAGTTACTGTTCGATTTAACTAAGTGACTGAGCACTGTATGACCATTGGTGCCAGGCATGCTGGATCCAGTATCTGCCAACCTCCTGGGCTTTTCACGCACGACAGGATCTAGGGTTTACCGAGAATGGTGCAACAAACAAAAAAGCATCCAGTCAGCAGCAGTCCTGCCTGTGGGTGAAAAACAGGTTGTTGATGAGACATGTTGATGGAGAAGGGCAAGAATTGTGCAAGCTAACAGGAGGGCCACAGACATAACGTCACATCTCGGAACGCACAACTGGTCGATCCTAGTCACGGATGGGCTATTGCAGCAGACGCCCACTCCTATCAACTGGGCACAAAAAAAAAAAATCCTGGTTCCCATTGCACCATGCTGACAGCAGTCAAGATTTGGAGTAAACAGTATTAATCCATGGACCCATCCCGCTGGCAGTGGTGTACGAGTATGGGGAATGTTGTCCTGGTACACGTTAGGTCCCTTGATACCAACTGAGCAACAAACATTTGAAACCTTGTAGAACCCATGCCCAAAGAATTCAGGCTGTTCTGGAGGCAAAGAGTGGTCTGACCCAGTACTAGATGGGTGTATCTAGTTAACTGGCAAGTGAGTGTATACAGTAGATGTAAATGCAGAAAGCAGGTAAGACTCATCACTTTTTCCCCATTCCTCTTTTCCATATTCTTGAGCCCTCATTCTCAACGTTAGCCAGAAATTAGACAACACAAAATGTCTACCACAAAACAATCTGGCGAAGTGCATACGAATTAGTCAGTTTAATTTACCCTTAATACAAAAATACATGCATTTCCCTTCCATTGAGTCTGTTTTGTGTTCCACAGAGTCATGGCCATAGTGACAGCACCTGGAGGGGCAGTGGGGCCAGGCTGTACCCGATTCTCCACCCACCTCCATCTTCCCCATCATGGAATTAGCAATGGCAGAAACATCCCCCAGCCAATTCTTACACCAATCCAATGCTTTGAAATCCAAGACTGAGTGTGCAAGTGCACACTTTGGTAGCAGAGTAGAATCTAGATGCAAGCAGTGCTGTGTTTTGACTGACAGACGGTGCTTCTACTGGGCCTGGAGCCTTCTCCTCGTCGTTTGTGGTAGTCATTCAGCTTGTCCTGCAGTTTCTTATACATCTGAGATGGAGAGGACAAGTAATGAGGAGCGTGGTGGTGCATGTTAACTTTTAAACTGAGGACAGTCATGTCAGGTTTGATGTCAGTCAGCACAGGTTGTCAAACCGATTTCAAAAACAGTATTTCGAATCAACTTACTCTGGCGTTGGTCTGGGTCTCGGTGAGCGACTGGAGGAGCTGGTCGATGGATGTGTATGGGAGCCAACCCAACGGCGCTGTGGCTGAGAGGGGCCTCTGTACAACACACCATTACCAGAGAGAAACAATTAAAGGACAAACATTTGACTTTTCAATCCATTATATTGACATTTTAGAACCTTCTCTAGAGATAAGAATCAAGTGTGTTCAACTAAGATGGGTAAAACAACCATGCATCATAAACATGGGAAGTGACGTACACAGAGTGTACAAAACATTCGGAACACCTTCCTAATTATTGAGTCGCATCCCCTTTTGCCCTCACAACAGCCTCAATTCGTTGGGGCATGGACTCTAAGGTGTCGAAAGCGTTCCACAGGGATGCTGGTCCATGTTGACTCCAATGCTTCCCACAGTTGTGTAGATGTCATTTGGATGGTGGACCATTCTTGATACACAGGAAACTGAGTGTTAAAAACCCAGCAGCGTTTTAGTTATTGACACAAACAGGTGCACCCGACACCTACCATACCGTTATTTTGTCCTGCCCAGTCACCCGATGAATGGGACACATATTCCATGACTCAAGGCTTAACAATCCTTCTTTAACCTGTCTCCTCTCCTTCATCTACACCGATTGAAGTGGATTTAACCAGTGACATCATAGCTAACACCTGGTCAGTCTCATGTAAAGAGCAGGTGTTCCTAATATTTTGTACACTTAGTGTATAGTGTACCTTGATGCCAAAGTACTGGTGTCCCTTCCCCAGGAGGGCATCTACATACTCCAACACCAGCTCAACTGCTCCCGTCAGCAGGTCGTAGTTCAGGTAGAGCCGTAACAACGCTGCAGCATCCACCCCCTAAACAAAACAAGCTTCTTTTATCATATACAGGGAGCAAATACAACCACAAAAAGGTACATTTATTGACTCCATTTAATTCATATCTAGGGGTCCTTCTCAGAAAATATGTCTTGCATTTAGGGCAATATAAATACATGCACAAATACTGTGCTCTCTCACCTTGTAGGCGTTGACCAGCCAGGCAGCGGTACACCGTGTGACAGCAGCTTGTTGATGACACAGCGATGGTGCTGAGCATTCTGAGTAGGATGCTTCTCCAGGTAAGCGGTCAGAAGTCGCCACGCCTCATCTGTCGCACTGGCGGAAAGTCATATTTGAAATGTTTTACATGACTTCACTTTATTTTTATTGTTCAAGTTGACATTTTTAATATTCCCAACTGCACCACAAGGTGGACAATGTGGTATTTCCTAGCCAATTGGTACCATGACGAGTTCATACATTTAACCAACCTTGACTCTTTGGTTGTGATGGTACACAGCTGATTGGCAGCCAGCCAGTTCCAGGCTTCATTCTGATTCTCCTCTCCACCGTACTGTAACTTTATACACCTGAAAATACAAAACTGCAAGCATCACACCACTATCAACCCACAGGAAGGAAACCCCTGTATCTACATGTTAGTTCAGATAAGGCAAGACTGATTACTTTGGTGTGATCACTACGGGTTGAATACTAACTGCATGCATAACTAGGAAATTGACGTAAATCATGAATCGTCAATGAGAGATATGCATATAAATTCACGTCACTCCATGCAGTTGACTGAGCCTGTTACTTACAGGCAAGTCCCTCGAAGACTGAAGTGAGGGAGATTTTGAAGGTCTGGCAGAGAGAGAGGGCACAGTCGAATAGTCCTGATTGGACCAGTAGGGACACCATCTCCACTGCAGAGGCGCTGCCTGCAACGCCACACACAGAACTGTGTTACATTTCTGGTGTTCGATTAGGGGTTTCGTTTCCTTACAGGAACAATGTTCCCCCTTTTAAATTTTCACATTAAGAGGTATCAAGGCAAAACATCATTGGCGATGGCTTACTGACAAGTCACTTTCCATTCACTTTTGGGAATATGTTATCAGTGTTGTTTGTACCTGCAATGGCAGCGGAGGGTGGGTGATGCTGAGCCAAGGTGAGGTGGCTACGGGCAAGGGCGTACTCCTTCTGAAGGTCCTTCAGCTCCAGGATGTCTATCTGACCACCCACTGCAGGGACACGGATGTTAACTCAAAATGACACAACGACAAGGTTCCAGTTTAACAAGGTTTACGCAACCGTATTAGCACAATACACGGTTGCCATTGCACTCAGGCCAGGATCATCAACTACGAGACACTGGCACAGGCGCACTAATAACAGAGTGATAGCCCCGTAATAACAGAAATATAGAGATACTTAAAACATGAACTTAACGGACAAACAATTACAATACTGTAGAATTTAAAGAGCATGTTATCATACACATTTCCCACCATGTCCCATGTGGTGTAAAGATGGTAATGACCAAAAAGGAACATTTATAGCAGTAAATTATAATCACAAATAGTTATCTATGCCTATCGTATCTCACCTGGACCAGTAGTAAACTCTCCATCGTAGTTCCTCTTTGGTGATGCAGCGGGCCTCTCATACACCGCTCCAGAGGTGGGTTGGACAATCCAGGCGTAGTCAGATCTGATAAGCCGTAGACAGTTGAGGGAGGCCAGGCAACAGTTGACCTGTTTCTGTAGACCCAGTTGAGTCCTCACCTCCCGGCCCAGACGCATGCCGTACTCAAACATCACCCTACCCGCTGGAGGACAGATAGGGCCAAACACATCAAAATAAAACACACAATGG
Source organism: Oncorhynchus mykiss (assembly GCF_057628025.1). Classification (NCBI taxonomy): domain Eukaryota; kingdom Metazoa; phylum Chordata; class Actinopteri; order Salmoniformes; family Salmonidae; genus Oncorhynchus; species Oncorhynchus mykiss. Next base: position 89,868,830 of record NC_143023.1, read on the forward strand.
AGAGTGAGTAAAAAGGAATACCACCAGCCTCATTTCTAAACAAAGTGCTAATATCTGACAGTGTCCCAGGCTCCTCTCACCTTCCCTGTAGTTGTGTCTGTTGATGTGGAAGGCGTAGAGCAGCTCGTAGTAGTTGTGGGACATCAGGTCCACTGCTCTGGCCTCTGATGCTGACCACCTGCAGCCAGAAAAGAAACAAGGTCCAAAACTTGATCTGATTAATCTAATACATTTATATAGTCCATAATGCGCTCTAACCAAATGTAAAGAGAATGTACAGCCATGGCCAAACGTTTTAAGAATGACAAATATTAATTTCTACAAAGTTTGCTGCTTCGGTGTCTTTAGATATTTTTGTCAGAAGTTACTATGGAAAACAAGTATAATTACAAGCATTTCATAAGTGTCAAAGGCTTTTATTGACAATTACATGAAGTTGATGCAGAGTCAATATTTGCAGTGTTGACTCTTCTTTTTCAAGACCTCTGCAATCCACCCTGGCATGCTGTCAATTATCCTGACTGATGGCAGCCCATTCTTGCATAATCAATGCTTGTAGCTTGTCAGAATTTGTGGGGTTTTGTTTGTCCACCCGCCTCTTGAGGATTGACCACAAGTTTTCAATGGGATTAAGGTCTGGGGGGTTTCCTGGCCATGGACCCAAAATATTGATGTGTTGTTCCCCGAGACACTTAGTTATCACATTTGCCTTATGGCAAGGTGCTCCATCATGCTGGAAAAAGGCATTGTTCGTCACCAAACTGTTCCTGGATGGTTGGGAGAAGTTGCTCTCGGAGGATGTGTTGATACCATGCTTTATTCATGGCTGTGTTCTTAGGCAAAATTGTGAGTGAGCCCACTCCCTTGGCTGAGAAGCAACCCCACACATGAATGGTCTCAGGATGCTTTACTGTTGGCATGACACAGGACTGATGGTAGCGGTCACCCTGTCTTCTCCGGACAAGCTTTTTTTCCAGATGCCTCAAACAATCAGAAAGGGGATTCATCAGAGAAAATGACTTTACCCCAGTCCTCAGCAGTCCAATCCCTGTACCTTTTGCAGAATATCAGTCTGTCCCTGATGTTTTTCCTGGAGAGAAGTGGCTTCTTTGCTGCCCTTTTTGACACCAGGCCATCCTCCAAAAGTCTTCGCCTCGCGATTCCTGTGCAAGCTCTGTACTGGTGGTACCCTGATCCCGCAGCTGAATCAACTTTAGGAGATGGTCCTGGAGCTTGCTGGACTTTCTTGGGCACCCTGAAGCCTTCACAACAATTGAACCGCTCTCCTTGAAGTTCTTGATGATCCGATAAATGGTTGATTTAGGTGCAATCTTACTTGCAGCAATATCCTTGCCTGTGAAGCCCTTTTTGTGCGAAGCAATGATGACGGCACGTGTCTGTTATTCGAACTCAATCAGCATGACAGAGTGATCTCCAGCCTCCTCGTCAACACTCACACCTGTGTTTACGAGAGAATCACTGACAATGTCAGCTGGTCCTTTTGTGGCAGGGCTGAAATGCAGTGAAAGTGGTTTTTGGGGATTCAGTTCATTTGCATGGCAAATAGGGACTTTAATTAATTGCAATTCATCTGATCACTCTTCATAACATTCTAGAGTATATGCAAATTACCATCATACAAACTGAGGAAGCAGACTTTGAAAATTAATATTTGTGTCATTCTCAAAACTTTTGGCCACTACTGTATGTGTGTCTACCTCATTGTGCAGGTTGACGTAGGAGAACTGGACCAGGTCCTGAAGTTGAGAGCGCTCACACAGAACCACAACAAGCTGACGCAAACAGTCTAACTGGCTGCTGGAGTCAGGGTTCTGTGTGAGGGCTTCGTAGGCTTGGCTGTTGTGTCCTAGGTCCAGGTGATGCTTGAAGATGCGGGTCCACAGGGCAGCCTGACTCCTGGGGTCATTGACGGCCTCCGTGATGGCCAGAGTGGCTAGATGGATGACCAGCTCTGGCAGACCAACGTACTCCAGCAACCGCAGCACCTAACACACACTTGAGAATAAGTAAAAACACTACAAAAAAATAATAAATCCACACACATCCAGATTGAAAGGGTTCGTAGGGCACGAGCACCCGACTACATTTAATAAATATTCCAATAATATATTATTTAAAGAACGGGTTCCCATAGTAACCTTGTGTAGTACTGTAGTCCCGGTGCAGCTTCCTCCTCGGCTCCTGTCAATCTCAGAAGAAACTCCTCCGCCTCCTGGAAACACTGCAGTGCCTGGACACAAATGGGGGTCAGAAAACAGCTACTGGTGCTGCTCTGTCACACCTGTGAAGCAACAACTTTCAGCCACTAAACCTTCTGTACTATCGCCACAACTCTTCATGGTCATAATGACACGTTGAAATGCAACCGCAACCCTTAAAGTGGAACTGACTGCATTTGAGCAACATGATATCTTATTAAAATATGTTAATGTGAACCCCCAGGAAGCATGACACTTTTTAAAACATTTTCTGACAAGTGAGCACTTTAGTATACGTAAACTTGAAAATGACCATATCTAAGGCATTTGTGAAAGTTCTATAGCAATATAGAGTGGGAAAGCAATTAACTGCAGTAAATATAACATCCCTCATCCAGGACCAGCGTCTACGCAGACCGGTGCGCCATAGCCAATCGGAGCTATTATTTATTTGCCACAGGCCTGCCATCATTCACAGTGAACTGGACTGTGTGTTTACAGGCAATTACAACAGTACGACTTTTGATCATTAGAACGCAGTCGCCAAAAGCCTCAAAATACACCTGCATGGATTTCTGCAAATATGTCAATACCACTTGGGAGTCCTCTTACATTTGGGAACTTTACAGTCCTATTGATCAAACAAATCAAATCAAATTTTATTTGTCACATACACATGGTTAGCAGATGTTAGTGCGAGTGTAGCGAAATGCTTGTGCTTCTAGTTCCGACAATGCAGTAATAACAAGTAATCTAACTAACAATTCCAAAACTACTGTCTTGTACACAGTGTAAGGGGATAAAGAATATGTACATAAGGATATATGAATGAGTGATGGTACAGAGCAGCATAGGCAAGATACAGTAGATGGTATCGAGTACAGTATGTACAAATGAGATGAGTATGTAAACAAAGTGGCATAGTATAGTATAAAGTGGCTAGTGATACATGTATTACATAAGGATACCGTCGATGATATAGAGTACAGTATATACGTATGCATATGAGATGAATAATGTAGGGTAAGTAACATTTATATAAGGTAGCATTGTTTAAAGTGGCTAGTGATATATTTACGTCATTTCCCATCAATTCCCATTATTAAAGTGGCTGGAGTTGAGTCAGTGTCAGTGTTAGTGGTGGCTGTTTAACAGTCTGATGGCCTTGAGATAGAAGCTGTTTTTCAGTCTCTCGGTCCCAGCTTTGATGCACCTGTACTGACCTCGCCTTCTGGATGATAGCGGGGTGAACAGGCAGTGGCTCGGGTGGTTGATGTCCTTGATGATCTTTATGGCCTTCACAACCATGAAAAGGTAGGCTCTTTCTCCCTCAGTTATGGACATCAACATAAAGATCAACAACTAATGCTAGCCAGAGAAAGATGAGCTAACATCTAACGAAGGAACATTAGATAAACCAAAACTTCAACTAGTTGGCCGTCAAAATTGCACTGATAAATGATAGGGAATTGTAGCCTTTTCGTTCTTCTGCAGCTTACCTGCTAACAACGCATGCTTGTCCCAACCAAGCACCCAAAGCTAACTGATTGTATTGTCATTCCCAGCCTGTTACATTCGTCATTTTTTTAATCCAAAATATTGAGCCTTTGAAACTGAAACGGTGCATCCCGAATGTAGGCAGCAAACATTGTACCAGGACAGCTGTGATTTACAACCTGATAGCAATCGTTTGGCTTGCTAGCTAGCTAGCTCCAGACACAAATGAGAGAACGCCTTACTCTGACCATTTTACTCAGAGCTGGTTAGGCTGTTTACAGGTTATCCAGAGCGTTCATGACTAACTTACTTTGCCTACGTTACTGACACCGGCCACATTCAGCAGGTGTTGATGTTCGTAAATTCATCAGTTATTCTGAGCTCTGGCATACTCAGATGAGAGTGCTCTGAAATTGGAGTAGATAGCCAGAGTGAATTTGCGAACGCAGATAGATATGCTAACTGGATAACAGTCGTTCAAGTTCTTGCTAGCTAACCAAATGACACCTGCATCTCTAGCTGTGTATAGCCACCGGAAAACGATATGAGGGGAAAAAGTAATCGACCCACTCCTCCAATGACATGACATCTTCCTAGCAGCTAGCTAACATTAGGCTCCGTGTTTTTAGCTTGTTGCCTATTAGCCACATTATGACCGACTTGTGATCATCGCCCTTGTTAGTTTGATTGTATTGTCATTCCCAGCCTTTGTTACATTCATCTGTTTTTGTACAAAATTATGAGACATTGAAACACTGCATCCCTGAATGAAGGCAGCAAACATTGTACCAGGCCAGCTGTGATTTACCTGATAGCAATAATTTGACTACCAAGAAATGTACTGGTGAATTATATACACTTAACAAAAATAACACACAACATGTAGTGTTGGTCCCATGTTTCATGACCTGAAATAAAAGATCTCAGAAATGTTCCATACACACCCCAAAAATTTTTTTTCAAATGTGTTTACATCACTGTTAGTGAGCATTTTTCCTTTGCCAAGAAAATCCATCCACCTGACAGGTGTGGCATATCAAGAAGCTGATTAAACAGAATCTTCATTACACAGGTGCACCTTGTGCTGGGGGCAATAAAAGGCCACTAAAATGTACAGTTGTGTCACAACAATGCCACAGATCTCAAGTTCTCCACCAGAAATTTTGCCTGACAATTTAAAATTAATTTCTCTACCATAAGCCGCATCCAATGTAGTTTTAGAGAATTTGGCAGTACGTTGAACCAGCCTCACAACTGCAGACCACGTGTAATCAAGCCAGCCCAGAACCTCCACATCTGGATTCTTTACCTGCGGGATCGTCTGAGACCAGCCACCCAGACAGCTGATAAAACAGTAGTATTTATGTCCGTAATAAAGCCCTTTCGTGGGGAAAAACTCCTGATTGGCAGGGCCTGGCTCCCAAGTGGATGGGTCTATGCCCTCCTATGGAATGTTGAGGCAAATAAAAAAAGGTTATATCTTAAAGTTTGACTGATATGATTGTCTGTTTGTTCCATATGTGAAAAGAAGTTAAAAACGCTGTCAGTTCCACTTTAAAACACACACCTTCTGTCCCTCTCAGTTGGCCAGGTAACATTGGCCCAGCATGAAGCGGCAGGAGCCCACGTTAACCTGACACCACGGCCCAATGAGACGCACATCCTCCTGAAGGGAGAGAAAAGGAAAGCTTAAGAAAATATTATATTTAAAAATGCATCAGTTGGCTTTTTAATTAAATCTGCTTCAATCAATAAATACATATTTATTGTCCCAATTAGGACATTGGTTATGCAGTCAAGGTAAAAAAATAAAAAAACATGATGCAACACAAATAGTGAGTGAGAGTTGTTGAGTCCGTGGGAAGCGTCTCACCTGTAGTTGTGCGTACTGGCAGTTGCCCATCAGACACTCAGGGAACTGGAAGCTAAGGTTGTTGGGCCAGCTATAAAAAGATAGTGTTAAGGGCCAACCTTGACATTATTTACAGTGCACCTCATTGCAACCCTCTAAGGCTAAAGTCAAATCTTTGCCTAAAGCACATCAAATGTAGCTTCGCCTCACTTTAATAGCATAGCATGTGCTAGCCATGTGGTGTGTAATAAATAACCTTGCGTAAAGCATATTAACTCTAGCCTCGACTAGCCTAGCCGTGTATGAGGACAGAAATAACATTGCCTAAATATCCATTTTGGGGCTCGCCCAGCTTAAAAATATGCCAGCTGTGTAGATAACCTTTCCTAGGGAAACATCAACTTTTGCTTAGCCAAGCACAGTCGTGTGTGTGGTAGGATACAGTTGCCGAGCCAAGAGGGTGACCATGCTGGAGACCATGTGGGGCCAGTGGAGCAGGGCTGTGCCCGGGGAGGGGCTGTTCTGCTTGGAGTAGATTTGGGTAATGATGGCCTTCCATGCTACGCTCTGGTAGAACAGCTCCACCACCGTCTGGGGGCTCCGGACTAAGGGGAAAAGAAAACGGAGTGGGATACAGGGATGTGATCAGGAAAATTCAGACAAAAGTATGATATTGGTTTGGGTTATCTAGGCATATTGCAATGATGGATGAATAGAGGGCAATGTCAGAAAAGCAGGAATTCCTGATTAAAACAGGAAAAAAAGTCATCGCTTAGAGAGACGGAGGCTACACATAGGACCTGACCTGATCTGTTGCTAGCCATAGCTGGAGAATCAGACAGCTCCAGGACTGACAGGTGCTGTAGGTTGGCATCTCTGGAGGGAGAACACAATGTCAACCAGGCAGAATTCACTGAATTCAATACTGTGTTGTGTTGCGATGGAATGTGTGTGTTTGTGTGCGTGCGTACGTACATGATGTCAAGAGGCACGGTGGTGGTCAGGCTCTGGGTGATGTGTTTGAGGAGATAGTAGGAGGAGAGAAGCTGAGAGGAGCGGGGGGTCAGGTCCTGTTGTAGCAGCTGAGGCCCTCCACCCGGGAACACCTGGAGAACACACACACAGTTAATTCAAAAGAGCAGACTGACGTGTGTGTGTGTGTGTGTGATGTAGGGCGGGCCATATTTAGTCGACTGGTCAATTGTTGGTTGGTCGACCAAGATTCCTTCAGTCGAGCAGTAACAAAAAATATTTCACGGTGTACAAGACACCCGTCTGATAGTGCGCCTGTCTATGTGGACTAATCCATTATGGAGGCCGTGAGGATGGCAGTCAATCACTAAGACATGCGCTATTGAAATTGTATATGGTTATATTACCTCAGAACAATGGTGCAACACTAATATAAATATTTTATAACAAATGCACTTTCTCCCGCGTTGGATAGTGGTCGCTCTCCACGGTTCTGAAACATCAATGCGCTGTTGAATTGGCGCATTTTCCAAGACCATGTTGCTGTGTGCATAATATCAAAGTTAACCAGCATGTTGATGTTGAGAACAAAGCGGCGGAGGCAGCAGTTGGAGTTAGCAGAAGAGAAAAATACAACTTAATTAGGTCTATAATGAATAGCTTAACTTAAACACACCTGGCTTTATAAATCAAATCTTTTAAAATCTTTGCCATGCTGTAATAAAGGCTTTACACTTTTTTCCCCATTAGAACAGCCTCTGGTATTACTTAATTTATTTAGTGTTGTTTACACTTCCAAATATTTATAATAACCCTCCTTTTTCTTGATATTATTGTCATGGTCATCATTATAATAAGTAATGTCATCAATAGGCTTAGTATAGCAGCCTTGTATGACAACCATCGAGCTGTAGGCCAAAGAGCGCATCCTGTTTCGTCTTAATACTGTAACTTAGGCATGTATTTCAATTAGTGATGCACCGATATGACATTTTCGGCCAATACCGATATCCGATATTTTCCTTGCCAAAAAAAAACGATACCAATACTTAATATTTTAGCGGCCTTTTAAGTATTCTAGTACACGGACGCAGCAGTTTAAGGCACTGCATCTCAGTGCAAGAGGCGTCACTACAGTCCCTGGTTCAAATCCAGTCTATCACATCCGGCCGTGATTGGGAGTCCCATAGGGCGGCGCACAATTGGCCCGGCGTCATCCGGGTTTGGCCGTCATTGTAAATAAGAATTTGTTCTTAACAGACTTGCCTAGTTAAATAAAGGTTTACATTGTAAAAATGATATTGTAATCCAACAGCACCTGTTTGGCATGCAGTGCTTGCTCCTTACCTTTTTCTTTACCCAGTATTTTCGTTGGTTCGTCACGTCCTTTGTATTCATTTAGCTGTCACATGTGTTCCGAGTTTGTTATAACCAATTTATTAATGGGATTATGATATGCTATAGGTCAGGTCCCATTGGTCCTGTGCATGCAATGCATACGTGTCAAGTAAAGAGAGCAAAGGTTGAGGGAATAGGGAATGCTTTTCCTAAACAAATGAGGGATTTCGGTAACAAAAAAATCTGTCAGAAATGGCTGTAATTATGTTGCAGCTTCAGCAACATGGACAGCGTGAAAAACACTTGAAGTTTTGTAGTGTTCGCTGCACAATGGAGGAGAGAGACAATGGGTGCTAGTCACACGGTCACTCACTGATTCTTAACACAGCATAGCAAGTCTGCAATTGCGGTCTGTCTGCAATTGACAGTCTCTGGTCATTAATGTGTCTTAATTATTTCAAACAGTGCGCTTAGAATTAGACAAGCTCAGTGCATATAGTTGGTTTGATTAAAACACACAGGCTGTGTCTACAAAAAGTTGTACAACTTTGGTCGAAAGAACAGTCTTCTCTCAGTCAACCAAGATTTGTTTTTGTTGGGGTCAGCCCTAGTGTGATGCGTTTGCATTTCTGTCTCAGTGTGTGTACTACTACTACTTACATTGTCTCCTAGACGTAGGTAGAGCTGCTGCAGTATGAGCAGGTCCCTACAGAACAGGGCTCTGGTCATGGCCATCTGACAGACAGCCTGACACACCACAGCTACCGCCACACTGCTACCATACAGCTGGGACAGACTGCTCCGCCACGACAGGGACTGGCCTGCTGGGGGGGCACATCAGTTTAAACAGGTCCATTTTCACACAGACTGAGCTCAAACATTCAGTTTAACTTGCTACTCAAAAAATAATAAAAACTCAACTTACCGGTCAATAAATGACATCATATAGAATTATCTAGGGCAAATCTGTGTTGATATACAGTACGAGTCATAAGTTTGGACACACCTACTCATTCAAGGGTTTTATTTATTTTGACCATTTTCTACATTGTAGAATAATAGTGAAGACAAACTATGGAATAACATATGGAATCATGAGGTAAGCAAAGTTCAATCAAAATAGAATTTTAGAATCTTCAAAGACACCCTTGACAGTTTTGCACACTTGGCATTCTCTCAACCAGCTTCACCTGTAATGCTTTTCCAACAGTCTTGAAGGAGTTCCCACATATGCTGTGCACTTGTTGGCTGTTCTCTCTTCACTGTGCGGTCCAAGTCATCCCAATTCAAACAAATCAAAAATGTATGTCACGTGCGCCGAATACAACAGGTGAAATGCTTACTTAGACTCTAACCAATAGGTTAGAGAAGAAATAAAACAGTAAGAAGACAGGCTATATACAGTAGCGAGGCTATAAAAGTAGCGAAATAGTGCAAAAAAGGTATTTGGTGAATAGGTGGCGTAAAGAAATAAAAACAATAGTAAAAAGACAGTGAAAAACAATACAGACACCGGTTAGTCAGGCTGATTGAGGTAGTATGTACATGTAGATATGGTTAAAGTGACTATGCATATATGATAAACAGAGAGTAGCAGTAGCGTAAAAGAGGGGTTGGCGGGTGGTGGATGGCGGGACACAATGTGCCAATGTGCAGAAGCACTGGTTGGTCTGCCCAATTGAGGTAGTATGTACATGAATGGGTTGAAGCTGGGGGATTATAGAGGTCAGGTCATCTGATGCAGCACTCCATCTTGGTCAAACAGCCCTTACACAGCCTGGATGTGTGTTTTGGCTCATAGTCCCACTATCATTCAACAGGACAAAGTGAAAACCAGATGGGATGGCGTATCGTTGCATAATGCGGTGGTAGTCATGCTGGTTAAGTGTGCCTTGAATTCTAAATAAAATCACTGACAGTGTCACCAGCAAAGCACCCCCACACCATAACACCTCCTCCTCCATGCTTTACGGTGGGAAAAACACATGCAAAGATCATCCATTCACCCACACTGCGTCTCACAAAGACACGGCGGTTGGAACCAAAAATGTCACATTTGGACTCCAGACCAAAGGACAAATTTCCACCGGTCTAATGTCCATTGCTTGTGTTTCTTGGCCCAAGCAAGTCTCTTCTTATTGGTGTCCTTTAGTAGTGGTTTCTTTGCAGAAATTCAACCATGCCTCTGAGCTGTGTCTGTTACTTGAACTCTGAAGCATTTATTTGGGCTGCAATTTCTGAAGCTTGTAACGCCAATGAACTAATCCTCTGCAGCAGAGGTAACTCTGGGTCTTCCTTTCCTGTGGCGGTCCTCGTGAGAGCCAGCTTCATCATAGCGCTTGATGTTTTTTTTTAAATGTACTTGAAGAAACTCTTGAAATGTTCCGGATTGACTGACCTTCATGTCTTAAAGTAATGATGGACTGTCATTTCTCTTTGCTTATTTGAGCTGTTCTTGCCATCATATGGACTTGGTCTTTTACCAAATAGGGCTAAGTTCAAAACTGATTGGCCCAAATGCATTAAAGAAAGAATTTCCACAAATGAACTTTTAACAAGGCACACCTGTTAATTGAAATGCATTCCAGGGCCAAGACTGTGCAAAGCTGTCATCAAAGTAAAGGGTGGATAATTTGAAAAATCTCAAATATAAAATATTTTGATTTGTTTAACACTTTTTTTACTTAATACATGATTCCATGTGTTATTTCATAGTTTATGTTTTCACTATTATTCTACAATGTAGAACATTTTACAAAATAAAAACCATGGAATGAGTAGGTGTGTTAACTTTTGACTGGTACTGTATATTAGCCATGGTATAGTGTGGTAGGTATAGCATGGTATAATATTATATAGGTCTTACCTATGGTGAGAGACCCTTCTCCTCCTGGCTCCGAGTCAGTCTCCAGGTCCATCTCTCTGATCAGCATGGCCATGGCTGCCAAAGGGTTACGGACGTCCTGTAGTTTGTTATGGATGTCCTCGATCACATTCTCACTACGATGGGAATGAAAGATGCACAACAGTCAGTCACGAAACTCCACATAGCACGGCAATGCCTGCATGTGAATGACCCATTGGAGGTCAAGAATATTTGTTGGTTGAAATTATTTTTCCTATGACAATTTTTCCCCAAATCATTAATTGACTTTCAACTGGCCTCCATAGACAGTACATAGTAATTTTCAAAACCTGTTGAGGTGTGTGCGTACTGACTTGTTGTTGGCCAGTAAGTTCTCCAGCCCTCTCAGGTGACTGGAGATGTTCCAGGGCTTTCTCCATCTTGTAGGCCATTTCCCCCGGCACCGCGTCACTCACCAGCCTCACTGCACCAGCTGTGACACTGCACCAGCTGCAGCACGTCACGACCAACCTCCGGGTCTGGACATGGGGAAACATGGTACGAGGAGAAACTGGGATGAGTTAGGGAGTCCTGCAGAGCCAAAATGGCAAACAATGTCTACCTTTTCAACAAGGAGAAACAAATTCACATTGAACCACTTAAAGTGTGAATGGCTACACTTGACAAAAACCCAGTAGGTAAAGAGCTCTCTGGATCTAAAATGGCTACTATACATTCTCAGACACAGATGAATGACAGGTCTTTACCCTCAGCCACGGGTGTCTCTTCCTCTGAGAACAGGTACTCATCAAAATACAGGTGCTCCACAGCAAAGCAGGGCACCAGGAATGACACAAAGCCCTAGATCAAACAGTCACTTATTCACTGCAATCCAGCAAAATTATTTTAATATGAAACATAAAAAAGTATGTTTTAAATGACCAGGTTTCCTTTGTCCCCTTTTGGGTCACATGGTCCCAAATCAACTAAACATATGCAAGAATGTAGTGTAATGTAGTCTCTCTTCCAATCTGTACCTTCTTCAGCACACAAACCATGTGTGTATGTGGGTTGAGCAGCAGGCCCAGTGGTGTGGCCAGACCCTCCTGGTACTGTAGACAGCAGGCACAGAACTTGGACCAGAACTCCACCTGTAGCTGCCTGTACTCCTCCTGGCTGAACTCAAACTCTGTCACACTGCTTTGCAGCTAGAGGGGGAGAGAGTCATACATGTAGGAAACGCAGCAGAAACAAGCTGAGAAAAAAAGTCAGAAGGAGACGGTGTGTGAGTCAGATGGAGAGAGAATACGCAGAAAGCAGGGAGCCTTGTCTAGCTTACCTCCTTCTCCACAGCGACCGTCACCTCTTTCTTGAGGGTCTCCCATGGGAGATCAGTGATTCACTCTGTGCCTCTCCTGTAAATCTGAAGGGCTTTGCCTATAGCAGAGGCAGTGAATCTCAGGGGGGAGAAGAGCATGTCCAGGAAGTCTCCTGTCATAACACAATAGATAGGACAAATTATCTTTTTTTCTGATGTGGGTAGGCACAAAAGTGACAATATGGAATAAGAGGATACTGATAAATTGCAATGATGTTTGGATAGAGGGTGATGTCATCAAATCAGGTTATGATTAATCAGTTAATTTAATAAATACAATTCAGATTAATTAATTCAAATCCCATTTGATATCAGTGATGAATGATGTGGTGTCGTCTTACCCTGGGGTCCTGGTCTGCTCCGATGGGGACCTCTTCCTCAGGGCCAGGCTGCACAAACACCTGGTTCCACTGACCTGCTGTGGAACTGTGACGTCAGAGTAGGAAATGGACAGCACTCCAAATTATAGTAATTTCCCCCCAGAAAACGAAATTCACAATGTTACAGAGATCATCTCTTGATATATAGGCATACAAGTCCATTACACTATCCAAAGGATAATCAAAACATGTCATACTCACTGTTCAAAGTTGATGTATTTCACCACGGTTTGGTTGGTATCGTCCAGCCACAGGCCCCAGATGTCCGTAGAAGTGAGAGCAAAGTCCACCAGTGTCTCCTAATCACACCTGGACACACAGGAGAGGAGTCAGGCTGACAAAACATTATATTACTGATGATACTTTCCACACAATATAAAAATTCCAGACCCATTCCAAACCGACAAACACTCTTCCACAAAGACAACCCCTACTCACTCTCTCACACACACACACACACACACCACACCTCTCCTTCAGTTACCTGTGTGGCGAACAGTGAGGAGATGTGGTCCAGGCTGTAGCGGTTGTTGTCTGTGGCCACCAGCTGCAGCACAGTGAACTGTCCCCTGGAAGGTACAGCCAGGTAGATGGCCAGACACAGCCCCGTGGAGAAGGTTAGCCGCAGCCGATGGCCCTGTCCTGGGGAACGCTTCACCCCCGGCACGCTGGCATGTATTCCAACATGTCAGCCTCCATCAGACATGCCTGGTCCTGTAGGGTGAGGGAGGGGGAAGAAGGGACTTCCCATGTTAGCAAAAAACAGCTTGTTAGATTTTTTTTTCCAATTATTTATTTTGTTGATATCCAGGCTAATATTACTCATATTTTAATCAAATAGGCCTACTTTTAGATCCAAATGAAAAAGGACAAAGTTGCAATCCGTTGGGGTGAAACTGCTCTGTCCATTTGCGATATTACAACAGAGACGTCACTTTAACAAAAAATAACACTTATTCCCTCAGCAATCATTGCACATGGGATAGAACGGCAGAGTATGTATGTACTACCATTTATTTTGTTCCACGTTTCTTGGGGAGACCAGTGGCACTGATTCACAGATCTCAGCTTTGACAGGATGTTTATTTTATTTAACCTTCATTTAACTAGGCAAGTCAATTAAGGCAAATCCTTATTTACAATGACGGCCTACCCCGGCCAAAGCTTAACCCGGACAACCCTATGGGACTCCCTATCACGGCCGGTTGTAATACAGCTTGGAATCGAACCAGGGTCTTCAGTGACGCCTCTAGCACTAAGATGAATTGCCTTAGACCGCTGTGCCACTCGAGACCCCAAAATGTCATGCTTCTGACCACAGAATTCAATAGAACAATCTCTCTATGGGACTGACCCTATAGGACCACATGCATAGTTTATGGTCCTGACACAGAGCCAAGATGAAGGTGTCGTCCTCCAGTTCCCTTACTGCCAGACTCAGGGCCAGGTCCCCAGGGCCCTGCTCACCTTTGGACAGAACACACATACACACAAACAAAAGAACCAGGGTTGGTTTACACAATGGGGCGATTACACGGACCCAGACTCAATCTATTAATGAAGTAAAAAACATGTCTTTAACCTGATGGCAGTTGGCAGCCAGCCTCTGCATCACAGAGCTTGTCTTCAGCTCCAGAATGGTCAAGCTGGCCTGTGTGTTGTGTGGGGGCAGTGTGACGACCAGGATACCCCCTGCAGGTGATGCAAGGGCGTAATGGGCCTCTCCCTGGTGGCTGAGCCAGGCTGCTGAGGCGGTGGGGCCTACTGTCTGGCCCACAGGGCTGGGGATGACTCCGCTGTGGGCCGGGTCCTGCAGACTAATTTTCCCCACGTCTGCAAATATGGACTGCATCTGGAGCTCTGTCACCAGCTCCTGTGGGAGAGCGAGAAAATTATATTTGTATACAGCACAGTGTGCTGGGAAAAGGTTGTGTTGCGCTGTCTGTCAGAAAAGTAAGAACATTGATTACGTCAACCAATTAAAAACAATGTTTCACACAAATAATTTCTCCCCACTCTACTGCGTTGGACATACGATTCATGCATTTTGGTTTAGAAGCACCCTGAAGAGGGACTTACACCGCTGTACATGCGTGTGGGGTGTGGCAGCACCAACCGGTGCACAGCCTGGTTGGTGACGATGAGGATGGTGACATTGTTGAGGGTCTCCTGGATGTGTACGCCTCCGGGCAGCAGAGGGCAGTGTGTGATCTTGAGTTTAACAGCACTGTTCAGTAGGTTGGTGTCCAGAGACTGCTCCACCAGCTGCACTGTGTCCCCGGAGGTGGACCTGGAGAGAAGGCGTAGATGAGACAGCAAGTCAAAGCCAGATGGCTTTGGGATGTGCTGGGTGGATGGGAGAAAGTCACAGGATTGCTATAGGGGATACGGGTGTACATCTGTGGATTAAGCAAATGAGGGGTTGAGGTCAGGTCAGATCCCCTTAAGGGAGAAATGATGGTTTATTACCCTCTTCCTGTCAAACCATATTTGATGTAAAGATTGGAGAGGAGGGCCTATATTGGAGTATGTACACTTGTGTTGGTGGAAACATGTTTTGTCTAATGCAGCTGTATTGATCCTCTGGGAAAAATAAACTTGGTTAAGCTTTCATAATGTCCGTTGAGTGTTTTACTCAGCATTAGAACCTAACAGTACCCAGTGATGTTACGTTTGATACCGTCGAAATGGCTAAGCAGTTTACTTCGAAGCAGTGGTCCCTCAAGACTAGTCCAGGTGGAGTGGAAACGCGCGTGCAAGCAGTTGATCCCGACATCACTTGGGTACACTGCAGCATCCACCGAGAGGCTCTTGCTGCCAAGGGAATGCCTGACAGCATGAAATACGTTTTAGACACTTTGTGAAAATGGCTAATGGCAAATAAAATTTGATTTGATAACTTTGTTAAAGCAAGGCCCCTGAACTCTCAAGTGTTTTCTGCACTATGCAATGATATGGGCAGCGACCATGTAACGCTTTCACAACATACAGAAGTGCGCTGGTTATCAAGGGGCAAAGTATTGACACTTTTTTAAATTGAGAGACGAGCTTAAAGTTTACTTTAGACAGACAGAGGTCATGAGCAAATTGTTCAAATTTTTCAAAAAATCTGGAGGGACATAACAAGGATGCTACCCCAAACATAACATTCACTCCAAATTGAAACCTACAACCTGATTTTTGAATGGAATTTACTTGGAATGCTTCCTACACTCAATGATTATTATTCCCAAACTAATAATTACGCCAACAGTTGTTGCCTTCCCACCAAGCTGCTTGCCTATTGTCCTGTAGCCCATCCCAGCCTTGTGCAGGTCTACAATTTAACCCTGATGTCCTTACACAGCTCTCTGGTCTTGGCCATTGTGGAGAGGTTGGAGTCTGTTTGATTGAGTGTGTGGACAGGTGTCTTTTATACAGGTAACGAGTTCAAACAGGTGCAGTTAATACAGGTAATGAGTAGGGAACAGGAGGGCTTCTTAAAGACAAACTAGAGACGGAATTCTTACTGGCTGTTAGGTGATCAAATACTTATGTCATGCAATAAAATGCAAATTAATTACTTAAAAATCATACAATGTGATTTTCTGGATTTTTGTTTTAGATTCCGTCTCTCACATTTGAAGTGTACCTATGATAAACATTACAGACCTCTACATGCTTTGTAAGTAGGAAAACCTGCAAAATCGGCAGTGTATGAAATACTTGTTCTCCCCACTGTGTGTGTGTGTGTGTGTGTGTGTGTGTGTGTGTGTGTGTGTGTGTGTGTATATATACAAATAGTCAGATTAATCAGTATCAGCCTTTTTTGGTCCTCCAATAATCGTTATCGGTGTTAAAATCATAATCGGTCGACCTCTAGTCTCCATTGTATGATTTTTTTGTGTGCAAATTAACTTGAATGCCAGTTGACAATGTCATACGTGATATAGCGAAGCACCTGCGTGAGTTGGGTGCACAATTACACAGGTACTTTCCCGAAACAGATGA
This sequence comes from Oncorhynchus mykiss, assembly GCF_057628025.1. Classification (NCBI taxonomy): domain Eukaryota; kingdom Metazoa; phylum Chordata; class Actinopteri; order Salmoniformes; family Salmonidae; genus Oncorhynchus; species Oncorhynchus mykiss. The sequence continues at coordinate 89,885,301 of NC_143023.1, forward strand.
CACAAACAACTGGATTTGTCATCCCTTTCATGCCCTGCCTCCAGTCCACTTACCGATATCTGAACAAGTGAGCCTCATCAAAATTGCAACAAGTGGGTCTGTGAAAATTGAATTTAAATCAGAAGCCACTGCCAGATTTCTGGATTGGGCTATGCTCAGAGTATCTTGCCTTGGCAAATCGCGCTGTTAAGACACTGATGCCCTTGCAACCATGTACCTATGTGAGAGTGGATTCTCGGCCCTCACTAGCATGAAAACTAAAGCACAGACTGTGAAAAATGATTTAAGACAGACTCTCTCCAATACAACCCAACATTGCAGAGTTATGTGCATCCTTTCAAGCACACCCTTCTCATTAACCAGTGGTGAGTTATTCACAATTTTCAATTAACAAATAAGATTTTATATGTAAGATGGTTAAATAAAGAGCAAAATGATTGATTATATTTTGTGCCCTGGTCCTATATGAGTTCTGTCACTTCCCATGAGCCAGGTTGTGACAAAAACTCACTCATTCTTATGTTTAATAAATGTATCGTATAGTGTGTGGCAGGCTTACAATGACAAAAAAAACTAATTTGAGAGCGCGCTGACCCTGGTGCAAGAGGGGGTACGCAGCTGAAGGTTGATTGTTTGAAGGGGTACGGGACTATAAAATGTTTGGGAAACAATGTTCTAGACGATTCTGTGCTTCCAACTTTGTTGGTTTGGGGAATGCCCTTCCCTGTGCACAAAGTGAGGTCCATACAGAAATGGATAGTCTAGATCGGTGTGGAAGAATTTGCCTGGCCTGCAGAGCCCTGACCTCAACCCCATCGAACACCTTTGGGATGAATTGGTTACACCGACTGCGAGCCAGGCCGAATCGCCCAACATCAGTGCCCGACCTCACTAATCCTCGCAGCTGAATGGAAGCAAGTCCCCACCGCAATGTTCCACATATAGTTGAAAGCCTTCCCGGAAGAGTGGAGGCTGTTATAGCAGCAAAGGGGGGGGGGGGGGGGGGACCAACCTCATATTAATGCCCATGAATCTGGAATCAGATGTTCAACGTGCAGGTGTCCACATACACTACATGACCAATGGTATATAAGAACATACATAGCAAGCACAACTTGCAGGTAGCCTAGTGATTAGAGTATTGGGCTAGTAACTGAAAGGTTGCATGATCGAATCCCCAAGCTGACAAAGTAAAAATCTGTCGTTCTGCCCCTGAACTAGGCAGTTAAGACTGTTCCTAGGCTGTCAGTGAAAATAAGAATTTGTTCTTAACTGACTTGCCTAGTTAAATAAAGGTGAAAAAAAAACTCACCAGTGTAGGAATCTGTTGCTAGTGATGGACAGGAGTTTTCCACTTCCCTCATAGTGAAAGCCTCCTGCGCTGTCTGGGTATATCACACTGCCAGGAAGAGTATTCAGACCTGTCGAGAAACCACACGACAGTCTCAAACTGTTTAGGTCTGACAGGTGGTTGACCACTTGTTAGGTTTACACCATCACAACGCTCTCTTTGCCCGATAACTAAAAGACAGCTGTCAATAAACGAGGAAAAACAGATGTGTTAGAATGCATGTCACTATAAAAACCAAGCATTGACTTTCATGAACTGGAAGCTAACGCTACTCATGCTACGCTGTAAAACGCGCAGACTGTGGAAAGCTGCTAACAAACAACTCATGCACCAGGATACCGATACTTAAGAATGATTTCGGCATAAGGTGTAGCTAAAGCGGCGTACAGTACGGTTGGCTAACTTTGGTTTAGGTTGGCGCTCGGAGGTAACAAATGCACCTGCAGAGGATACCGTTATCATACTAACTAGCAATATAGCTTGTTGGCCACACGCCAGCTACATGATGTCAAGTTAGCATTGTTGGCCACACGCCAGCTACATGATGTCAATAGTTAGCATGCATGGTGGGTCACTCACGACCATATTCTATACACAGTTTATCATATAAACCGTTCATATGAGCAAATAAAGAGCGGGTCACTCTTTTAATATCCATGAAGATGTACCTAGGTTTACAGTTATTTCCCGGAATGTTGGTAGGGTTTCCTTCTCAAACCGATTTATTTCTATGAAACTCCTTTCTAAAACCGCCGCCATCTTCCCCGCATTGAGTTGTGGGATTGACAAGGAAATATACCGCCTTCTCTTCTTCATTTTAAAACTGTATTAGCTAGCTTGTCCAGAGAGAACCTCTCTGGCTCTTATAAAACATAAGACCAATTAATTTAGCTACAGTAAAATAAGAAAAATAATACTAGGTGTAGCTAGTATTATGATTTATAAAAACATTTCACAAATAATAGTGATTTAGGACACTCAAATGTCCCAATTCTATAGAATAGAAAAGTTATTGTTGTGTAATTCTGAGCCTTTGGCTTCACACTGACATTTACACCAACATCCAATTATTTTCTGGATGTGTCAGAAGGGTCTAATTGGTTCCCTTAATAGTTAATATTGTACAGAAATGTCCTCATTGGACAGAAAGGGTCACACCTCCCACCCACCCTTGAGCCATATTATTCTTTTGATCAGAGATTTTTTTTTAAATTAAGTAATATTATGTATATGAAATATACAGCATGAGCCAACATTCAAGACAACTTGAAGACGCAGATTAACCGACTTCCATAGTGTTGCTGTCACAGTAAAGGGCGAACAGTTGTGACTGCTTATCACAAAAATGCATAGTTTGGCTAATGACGCATATCATATGAATATACATACAGTATACTAAGTCTATACAATGTCAAAGTTTTAAATTAAAAAGATTAGGCTCAACTCTTTGCTGACATTGGTCGATGAACCTAAATGTACATTCATTTTACCTCATATCAATCATTTTATTGAGCAGTACAGTAAAACTGTGTGCAGTTCTGGCTCGGACAAGGCTTACTTACTTAGAGTGCCTTCAGAAAGTGTTCACACCCCTTGACTTTTTGCACATTTTGTTGTGTTACAGCCTGAAATTAACATGTATTACATTTCTATTTTTTTTGTCACTAGCCGACATACAATAACCAAAGTGGAGTTATGATTTTAGACATTTTTATAAATTAATAAAAAATGAAAAGCTGAAATGTATTGGGAGTCAATAAGTATTCCATCCCTTTGTTATGGCAAGCCTAAATAAGTTCAGGAGCAGTGTTTGACTTGGGCAGGAGCTCACCGGAGCTGAGTACCGGCACCTCAAATTTCTACTGATTTAGCTCCTGTGCCTCTTATAGAATATTAGCTAAAAAATATTGTGGAGCTCCTGCACCTAAATATAAACAGTACCGGCACCCAAAATGAGTACTGCCACCTATATCAGAACTTCTAAGCCTATTCACAATGATATTGGGCTGGATGCTGATAGAGGAAACTTGCTGAATAACCAGATAAATTATAGCCAAAGCCTTTCTTTTAGGCTATTTACAGAAATAGATGTCCTCAATACTTTGCTAGCAATAGCCAACAAGTAATCCACAGGGGTTTCATGATTATTATTGGTTTTGTGATTATCTTACTGACAGAACTCAGGCCATGGTTATTTGCAAAATATTAAATGGCATTTTCAAGGAATAGAGAAGTTAGGAAAGGCTCTCTAACTTTTTCTGATAAGTCTGAGAATTAGCCATATGTCATCGAGACAACATATCTGCATCTTATCAGCAGAAAGGGGTGTTTTCAATGTCATTGCCAAACTCGTCCAAAAATTGATAATGTTCCGGTAGATTCCACTATATAAGGTGCAGTGTCTGGACCAGTAAACCAACCTCACTTCATTTCCCGAAAGGTAAGAGTGTTGTTCATGTGCTTTGCATTCTCTAGCTATATCATGCAAGCTACATGTGTAGGATCTTAATATGACCAGTTTCTCAGCAGGAAAATAATCCTGAGGCAAAAGGAAAGGTGGTTATAATTAATGGACATTTATGTAGGCGTTGATGCATTTTATGTTAGAGCAAATCAAGTCTGACATTTTAAGTGGAAATTACAAACTTTAGAAGCATTACAAGCCTTGAATGTACTACATATTTGCATTTCCTGCAACAACAATGTGATCAAATTAAGATCCTACACCTGTACTACAGGAAAGTTACAGTAAGTCAATTACTTTCTGTGGTGGTATTCAGAGTTATTGACAGTGTCTAACCCTGGCAGGTTGTTTGTTGACATGTCTGCATTGAAGTACACTCTGGGCCTTCTGGCCCTGCTTGTAGTGGCCGCCTGGGCCGAGGAGGTGAGTAAAAACTCTACTAAACTCTCTACTGTATGTGTTTTGTGTCTGCATCCATGCATGTGTGTGTGTCGTCCATGTAAGTGTGGACGTATGCATATTTTGTGAAACAACCTAACTATTCATAGTAAGATGTTTGCTGATTTGTCAAATACATTATTTCTCTCTGTCTTTGCTGCATGGTGCCATAGGAGCTCTCTGTCTCTGAGCTGCTGGAGAAGGCCAACAGGAATGTTGGTAAGACAGTTTTTAAATTGTGATATACAATACCCGCCAACACTTTCAGATTACATTATGAGTGATATAAAATATGAAATAAAGATGTATTAGAAAAAAACTATACATTATCGCATTGCTTTTCAGTCCAGGACTAGGCTTAATCAGTATCAGGGAAACTGATCCAAGGTGTCACACTTTGACGTCCTGTCCTGTCCCCGTTCCTCCAGTGCATACCCGCAACGAGCCCTTGATTGTGGATGACATCGCCTACGTCAATGAGGCTGAGAGGAACGCTGACCCCTGCACATCTCGCGGCTGCATGTGGCCCAAGTCCAGCGACGGCAGAGTCTATGTGCCCTACGTCATCGCCAATCAGTACTGTAAGTACCATGTCATGATCATATCTTATTTAACGATGTTGGATATTAACTTGAGCTAGTTTGCTAGAGCAGGAAAATAATCCTGCAGCAACAGCAAATGTGGATTGTAATTCATGGAATTTTTATGTAGGGTTTCATCAAACAAAAAAGACTCAAATCAAGTCTTACATTTTAAAGTGTAAATTATAAACTTCAGAAGCCCTTTTACACTACATATTAATGTCCTACATCTGTACATGAGTCCCAAACTACTGTATAAAGCTATATAAATAGGCCATATAAGTAACAACTAATCATTACTGGCCAGGGTTGGGTAGGTTACTTTCTAAATGTAATCCGTTAGTTACTAATTACCTGTCCAAAATTCTAATCAGTAATGTAACTTTTGGATTACCCAAACTCAGTAACGTAATCTGATTACATTCAGTTACTTTTAGATTACTTTCCCCTTAAGAGGCATTAGAAGAAGACAAAAAAGTATGTTACCAATTGAACTACATCTATTGCAGGATAAATCAATGTTAAAGTTTACATACCTGGCCATGTGTGGATGTTACATTCTACTTTATAGGTTGGTTATGTAGGCTTCTTCTAACCCATCGCTTTCTACTACATATAATAAATATGAATAAATGATATCTTTACATTAAAAACTAAGTCTATCAGTATTCCAGTCATTATAATACATGTTATACCCCTTGATCTTCAAGAAAATGACTTGGAAATACTTGCCCTGCCTCTGTTTTGGTAAAAAGCTGAGGGATGGGCCTGGAGAAATGTAACTTCTCAGATAGTAGACAGAGCTATGGATGCAAGAACTGACCATCCATGATATAAACATTATTGTTTTAATCATGTTAAAAGACTATACAGTGTTTCTTTACATTTAGAATATTTACAAACATCGGAGAAAAACAAGATTATATTTTGGGATCTCATGGAGTTGAACTAAATTCATACAGCATTTATAAGTTATATCTTTCAATAATTAATGGATTTATATCATTTATTTGTTCAAATAATTGATGTAGCAACTACAGATTACCCCTTTAAGTCTATCAAAAGTGTGCGAGTTTGTGTCCATTAGGCCTATGGATTTTTTTGATCAACATGAATTATATTGAGCACTTAAAGCCCCACTTTATTCCATAGGCTGCGATCTGCACTATGCAGCTGTTGCAAGCCCATTTTTCACTGGTTTCAAAAACAATGATTGATAGGCACCGTAAATGTATTGAATTCAACCATTATTGGGTTCAAATACATATTTAGAATTGTGAACAGCCATACACAAATAGCTAAATGAGAAAGCAGCAGTGTGATTCACATCAATGCCCTATGTAGACATCAATAATAAGGGATATCCGTATCGCCGTAGACTGCACCACTGCTGTCATCCTTACCTCTAAACGTTTATTCAAATTGAATAATCTTTGGATGCCGACAGCAGTCGTTGGAAGATAGCTTGGGCTTTATCCTACAAAGCCAATTCCTGCTCTTTTCCCGCGATCCATCGAACAGATTTTGTGTCATCATAGTGGTCTCTGATTTGTGGTCAGACTTGCTCAGATGGAACAAATTTAAACTTGTGCCTTTTTTCAACTCTGATTTGAATGTCATTGAGAAAACAGAGAAGTGTCAATGATTTTTTTTCGCAAACATCCTTTCTGAATTTAAGGGTAATCCTCGAAGTAATCATTTTTGCGAAGTAATCATACTATTTTTGCTGGCAATGTAACGGATTACAGATACCGTTTTTTGTAATCCCTTATATGTAACAGATTACATGTAATCTATTATTCCCCAACCGTGTTACTGGCCATTAACTGTATTGTGTAGCAAGTTTCATGATACAGTAGTCGTTTTTTAACAGTAGTTTTTCTTGTTCCATCTGTGTCCTGCCAGCCACCAGGGAGCTGGAAGTCATTGAGCGTGGTCTGCAGTCCTTTGCAGGCTTCTCCTGCATCAACTTCATCAAGCGCACCAACCAAAGAGACTACTTGCACATCCAGTCCCAGAACGGGTACATGCACTATGGAATTACATATAATTCATAGGTCCTACTATTCTACATGAGGATCTTTATGACGTGCAGAACCAGGCTGAGTTAGGACCAATTATATATATATATATATATATATATATATATATATATATATATATATATATATTTTGTAGTGGGGACAGTAACATTAGTACTCTCTACTTCCAGGAAAATGTTTTTATATATTTGTATGTTTAGCTCACACAATATAATTTAAAATGATGCATCAAGCCGTCTGTAAAATAATAAATGTGTCAACTTTTGGGGAAATCTGACCAAATTCACATAGAGATTTGAGTTATAGATCTGTCATTTTCGTTGAAAGCAAACCTAAGAAGCAGTAGACCTATTCTACGTGCGCTATTTCTATACTTCCCCTTTCAGTTTTGTACACCAGCTTCAAACAAAATATATGTCACAGCAGTTTAGATGGTACAATGATTCTCTACACTCTGGGTGCTTGTTCTGTCACAAACTGAAATAAGTCGAACTATTAGAATTTTAGCAACCAGGAAATGGAGGAGCCATTTCTGCATATTTCATCTTTAATAAATGCATTGATTTTGCATCCCCCCCAAGAAATTACAATAGAGGAGGAGTATCAAGATTGCTGTGGTGCCTTCAATACAGCACCCAGTGTCAGTCATCCAGGGTTTATATACATCATTGGTTAGGACAGTTCAGTGTGAGACACGAAACTGCATTATAAGGCATGACACACTTCTGGTAAGAGTGTGTGTGTATAAGTGCATTTGTGTGGGTCTGACAGAGACAATTAAAACGAATTGCACTGTTACAACTCTGTCCAACCCATTCATGGCAGGTGCTGGTCCTATGTTGGTCGTTCTGGCAATGCCCAGGTTGTGTCTCTGAGCCGATCCGGCTGTGTGTACCACGGCACCACCCAGCACGAGCTCCTCCATGCCCTGGGCTTCAACCACGAACAGACCCGCAGCGACCGTGACAATCACATCCGCGTTCTCCTCCAGAATGTCCAGTCCGGTAGGATCCCTTTCACATTCCCATGTCCCCATATAACCATGTACATACACAGACAGTCTATTATATTCTTTGAATGTCCACACGCACACACAAACATGTACAGTACATATGCGGGCAAACACACACACTGTTGCATCGGTCACCAACCGTTGCATTTATTTATTAGGGCATGGTAAATCTAACAAATTCTCTCTATTCCAGGCATGGAGCACAACTTCAACAAGATCGCCACCCTGAACCAGGGAACGGCCTATGACTACAACTCCGTCATGCAGTACCACAGGTTAGTCACCATTCTTTTACCACTTTCACACCAGTAGATGCTTAGTCAGTTGAATAATTGCCTAACCAGCCTCATAGAATTCTAATTCTGTACAGAGCCTGTGGTTTAACAGGAAGACACCTGGCTCCTAGCACATGTTATTTATGTGGAATTTAACTTTATGTTCAATCCGATTCTTGGATCCACCCTTCCTACTGTGTCCCTTTCATCTATCTGACCGATTCTACTTCTAACCTGTCTAGATAAGCGTAAAACCATGCCCAAAAATATAATAATATGGTAAGCCTACCCCCACTCATCCCAAGTGTTCATGATGGTGTGATGTGATTGTAGGTACGCCTTCTCCAAGAACAACCAGCCCACCATGGTTCCCATCCCCAACCAGAACGTGGAGATTGGCAACGCCTCCCAGATGAGCCAGAGCGACATCACCCGTCTCAACAGGCTGTACAACTGTTAAACAGACACCTTGTGTTTCTGTCCTCTCACAAGGTTGTGTCAATGACTCAGTGTTGATATCAGAGTAAAGCTCAATAAACCGGCAAAAATATACTGTATTTTTGTTTCATAATTTTAAAGTCTTAATATATTTTTCTACAGCATGGATTAAAGTCCTGGGTTAAAATATGATTTGAAATCATATTAAATTGCCTACTTTACCTGGGCTTGATTGAACATGCGTGGCCCAATGGAACCAAGGAAATAGTCTCCAAACTGTAAACCCCGCCCACCTGGGATAGTTGGGAGGCTAGAGAAAACACTCAAAGCATTTGAAACAATTTAAATAGTATTTGAACCCAGAGGACTGGTAGATACAGCTGTTTGCACCAATCAAACTGTTGGACACTAGCCGTGCTCTACCACTAGCCCTGCTCTATCACTAGCCCTGCTCTATCACTAGCCCTGCTCTATCACTAGCCCTGCTATATCACTAGCCCTGCTCTATCACTAGCCCTGCTGAGGTCCCAACTGCAGTCACACCCAATGCTGACCAAAAGGGGGCAACACATTACCACAGAGCTTTGGCAGTAACTGTCTATTCAAATCAAATCAAATTGTATTCGTCAAATGCATCAAATACAACAGGTTACAGTAAAATGTTTACAAGCCCCATAGTTAAAAAAAAAATACGTATAAGAGTAAGAAATAAAAGTAACAAGTAAACAATAACAATAGCGAGACTATATACAGAGGGGGTACCGGTACAGAGTCAATGTGCGGGGGTACCGGTTAGTTGAGGTAATATGTACATGTAGGCTCCACCTCAGCCCCATCGATGAGAATGGGGATGTGCTCGGTCCTCTTTTTCCTGTAGTCCACAATCATCTCCTTTGTCTTGATTGTGGACTACAGGAAAAAGCGGACCGAGCACGCCCCCATTCCCATTCCCTACCCCGGCCGTCCACTATTGATCCCATGGATGAGTATACTACTGTGTCATCAGACTCCCCATCTCCCACATTATAATTAATTTGAATCCAGATGATGTTTTAATGCATGAACATTTTAGACACTATTTTCCCAGGCTCCAGAGTGACAGGTGTCTAAGGCACTGCATCTCAGTGCTAGAGGTGTCACTACAGACCCTGGTTTGATCCCGGGCTGTATCACAACCAGCCTTGATCGGGAGTTCCATAGGGTGGCACACAATTGGTCCAGCGTAGACCGGGTTAGGGGAGGGTTTTGCTGGGGTAGGCCGTCATTGTAAAATAAGAATTTGTTCATAACTGACTTGCCTAGTTAAATAAAGGTTAAATAAATAACATATATTCAACAGAACACATCACCATCCCTGATTTTAAATGCTCAAACTGTTTAAATGTTTGTAAGGCAGAGAACCTACTATCTGTATTACTTAATGTAAGCACAGAGTTGTTTGCACTTCAAGCACATACCACCACCACCAGTAAGTAGTCTGGATAACCAGACTCTAGGTCGGAGCGTTTTTAAATTGTGGAAGGCGGATGTCTAGAGAGACTAACCAGTAAGTAGTCTGGATAACCAGACCCTAGGTCGGAGCGTTTTTAAATTGTGGAAGGCGGATGTCTAGAGAGACTAACCAGTAAGTAGTCTGGATAACCAGACCCTAGGTCGGAGCGTTTTTAAATTGTGGAAGGCGGATGTCTAGAGAGACTAACCAGTAAGTGTGTGGTTGTGATGAAGAGCTGACTAGATGGATCAGTATATCTTCATTACCTGCCTAAGCCAAATATAGGTTATCACTTTCTGTGAAAGTATAGGTTATAGGGCTACTGTAATTCCAAATGAGAGTTTGACGGCTGTCTGCATTTTGACTTGGATCCCAACGGACATGTTTCATAAACACAATTCTTCCATTCTTCCATCTACTTGAGAAAGAGACACCGACTGTAATTAAAGAGGTTGGTTCTGAAATGCTAAATAGAGTCAAAGTTGAAATCTGATAAGCTTAGTGTTACACATAACTTTATTCAGGATCATTGATCTACACAATAGTATTTGTGGGCCAACTCCTGAATGAGTTTGTCTGTAACATGTAACTTCCTGGTAGGGTTGACTGCCATGTTGGTGTTAAAGTCATCAAGTTTCTACATCCATTTGAACTGATGTCGGGGACCGTTTTTGAACAAGGGTGTCTTTCTCTATGACGCTTGGTGCCAGTATCACATTCACAACCCCTAGGCTAGGAGTCAATATGAAAGCCTGAGTGGGTGGTTGGGGGGGGGGGGGGGGGCGAGGGAGGGGGCGGGAAACCCTCTCAAGTTCATGTATGTACGGCAGGTAGCCTAGCAGTTAGAGCTGTGGCCCAGTAACTGAAAAATCTGTTGATGTGCCCTTGAGTGAGGCACTTAAACCTAATTTGCTTCAGGGGTGCCTACTACTATGGTTGACCCTGTAAAACATCACAATTCACTGCACCTATTCGGCAAAGGTTTTTTAAACTAACCCAAGATAGACCACAGCCTGTCTTTTCCAATAAGAGAAAATGAATCATAGTGGGCAGACCAAGCAAGGAGGTGGGCAGAGCCAAGCACAAGCAAGCGAGATCCTATTGGCGCATTCTAGCATGTATTTGCATATTTCTGTTAGGCAACGCCTACTCTGTGAAGTGCTCTTGTACAATAATGAAATTCAACCTTGCACTTCTAAAAAAAATATATATAAAAATTGAAACTTTTGCAAAGGGTAAAGTGTCCAAAACATATTCAAGTCGGTTCATAACAGATTCTAGTTTTGGTAACAGAAAACTGTATTGAGATAAAATGTTTCATCAAGGAGAAAATTTGCAGAATGTCAGAAAAAATCCATCTCGCTCCATCTTCTCCCACTGCCGGCCCCTGTGCTTCCTCTCATCACCATATTTGATGGTGCGTGGAAATGCCAACCGGATCCTTCAAATTTATACATCCGATTAAACATCTGGCTCATTGTTCTATCTGTGAATCTGGTGAACGTGACAGTATGCCTATTTTTTTTAGCCCATGCTTGCCATAGTGCAGACCTAACGTTTTCCACACCTCCTTCCAAACAGAATGCTGGGATCTCTCCCTGACAGTCTTGCTGCATGCCTCACACGTTTATCTCCCTAGAAACCTGTCTTCATTGTCTATTCCTTTGTGGTTTGTCATATCATTTCAAACCAGTTTGTGTTTTGATCTGTAGAAGTATATGTAGATCTTGCAATGGGTAATTGCTATGACAAATACAATTTCTTATTTACAAAATTCCCTATTATGGGTAAACACACTCCTGCTCCACTTGTTCGACCTAATCCACCTGCTCCTCCTGCTTCGCCTGCTCCTCCTGCTCCTCAAACAGAAGATGTTGGCCCAAAGTTTTAGAGAGAGAGGAAAAAGCTTGGGCAGAGAGGACAGTGGTGACTGTTGTTCAGCCGCGGGCCGCGGTGGTGACGCAACAGAGAGGTCTGCTTCAGCCATTGGCATCCACTCAGGACAATCAGGAAGAGATGTGGCCCAGTTCCGTTCTCCATCCCCTCCTCCTCTTCTCCCTCCCCTCCCCTCTTCCTTCTCTCTCTCTCTCTCTCTCTCTCTCTCTCTCTCTCTCTCTCTCTTTCTGTTGGTCACTAGTCACTATCCGGACCCTCTGTGTCTCCCCATTTGAAGCTCTCGCCAGGACATGAGATTCATCTGGGACAGAGTCATTTCATCTGGGCCGTCGGGTCTGTCTGCCGAATGACCCAAACGCACGAGCACACTGGTACCCCTCCTCCCACTCCTTCCCACCTCGTCGCCAACAGGAAACTATTGTGCCTACTGTGTGTCCCGACAATGAGCGAGTCACTGTGAGCCAAGTCCCAAAAGAGGGATGGGGGGAGAGAGGAAGAGGGGCATGTAGCCTAGCCTCAGGTCAGTTCCCCATAGCTGGCCTCATCTATCACTATCAGTCCAGTCCACACATCTCCAGTTACAGAGGCCTCTCTATCTCTCTCTCGCCCTATCTCTCTCTCTCTTTCTGATTGCTACTTCCTCTGTGGGCTGTCCTGAGTGTCCTCACATCCCCCAGGGAAGACACTCCTTATACTGTGTGTTAGAAACATATCTAGGATCAGATTTACCCTCCTCGAATGATCTTGGGTCAATATGTAGGGGCATGCATGAGGACTTCTTTTAATCACCTCTTTTAGGTAGGATATCAATTACACAAGGCTTAAAGCCTGTGGGGCCTAAGGACCAGTTTTGGTGTACGACAACACATTTCCTATGATGCATTTATCTCCATCATAATATTGCTCTACAAAAAAATGATGAGCATCCCATAACAACTTTGTATATTGTTATAAGCTTGAGATAAGTGCTGTGGTTGACCTCAGCTTAAGACTAATAGTTCTGCAGTACATTGCATGAGCATATTGTATGAGCGTCATGTAAAATAAGGCTTCGTTAGATTACCATTCACATGGGGTCCTCCATGGGAGGTAGGGCAGGTCTACTTCTCCCAAATGGCATCCTATTTCAAAGGTAGTGCACTCTAAAGTGAATAATGAGCCATTTGGGATGCAGCTCAGGTCTACTGTTCCCTAACCCCCACTATCCAGACCTGGCCAGTCCCATATCAATATTTTATGCTGTGATGCCCCTGGCCCCCTCCTTGCCCCCGCCTAAGCCTAGCCGCCGCCTGGCCCTGGGAACACTGGACAGCCAATTAGCCTAAACATGATTAGCCAGATTTGGCCCCGAGTCAGTTTTCAATTAGGCCGAGTGAACAGGAATAGTAGCCCCCTTCAGCGGTTTAAAAATAGCTGTTTTGTATATCTTACAGCAGCGCCGGAGTCCACAGTTTACACACAGTAAGTTACACACAGAGGGTAACTGTCAGTAACAAATGAGAACAAATGTTCAGCCCCAACTTTGATCATTAGACAATGCCATGATAGGGTAATTTTGCCAAGATCTTGAAAGTATGTAGAATACAGTCCAATTAGATGATTGTTGTGATAACTATATTTTGTATATCTTTTGTTTATGCTTTCATTCCTTTATGTTTCAGTTCCTTTGACACTTAGGAAGCAATAGAGCCATAAACAAAGTCCCCATACAACCATCACCATCATGCAACCATTCAACCATCACCACACCACACCATCACCACACCACACCATCACCACACCGCTCATTTGGAAAGAAATGCAATTATATATTTTGTGAGTGTGCGTGCGTTGTTAACATCTGCCTAAGTTATTGCCCAGATCTTCCAGTCTGGACAACCAGACGACGGGTCCGGAACGGCAATCCAAATCCGGACATCTGCTGCCCATCCTTGTGGCGGCCTGTTCCGCTTGTAGAAATCCTACCCGGGTCGGCCACCAGAGGGGGACTGCAACAATGATCCACAACCAGGACATCACGTGGTCATTATTTTTATGTTGGTTTGCAACTTGCAGGATAATCACAAGATTGAACCCACCAGAGGGGGACTGTCACAACATGGCCTTTTGGGTGTATATCGTGGCTCCCCCCCTCCTTGTCTCTCCTTCTCTCTCACACGTCAGGTTTTACAATGGTCATAAATACCTGGTAGAAACTGCCATGCAGAACTGAGGGAGAGAGTCTACCAGAACAAAGAGTTTCTCTTTGTTCAAAACTCCTAATCTCCAAAATGAGAGAACTAAGCAATGTTTCTACTTTTGAGAATGTGGGAATGGTCCGTGGACACTTAAGGGACAGTCGTGATTTGTGTGCTTCATTTGGTGATCTCATGAAGGACAGGAAACACACATAACTATAACTCTTAAAGTGTACATTTCCCAGCTGTCAGGTTTACATCTAAATATTGTGAAACGTATGTGATCAAACATGAAACTACTTGTGAAAAGATGTAATGTGAGGTTAACCTTCTAAATGAGAGTATGCATTTTCATACAAAGATTAACTAGTCAGTGGCCACACCCCCGTGAGCCCAGACATCACATTAGGCGTCATAGAACCGCCCATTTTTCCACAGAGTATAAAACCCACTTCCTACAAAATATACATTAAGTCAGCGAGCGAGTCCCCATGTTGGAATGGCTACAATTCTATAGACCACGGAGACCATACAGCTGTAGTTTTGGATACACTGCTGGAAATAGTTCAAATCTGAGACTATCGATCACTACAGAATAAGAGCAAATCTTAGACGTATAATTACTAGTCTGCAGCTAGAAATGACGTAAGTCTAGTACGAGAATACCAACAACTGACATTTCAATGATTATATTTCACGCTCTTTCTCAGTCCCCACCCCTTTCCTTGGTCTACCAAGCCGTCCTACCGGCTTTGTCCACTAGGGACTTTTTCTTTATATCATCGTCTACTGTCTGTTTGTTATGTAATTTTGAGTGCTTATTTATTTAGTTAGTAAATAAATAATTAAGCCAATTTGTATGTCGCTGATTCATGATTTAGGCTAGGGTTCATGCAGATATCCAAGGGTTTGTGACGTTCAGTAATGAGAACTGATGAGGTAATAATAATACATTAATGAGAATGACTAATTGATCAGATGTTGAATATCTGAAGAGTTATATTCAGAAAATTATAACTCTGTAAATCTCAACATTTTCCGTGGTGCCCTGACTTCCTAGTTAATTCATGTTTACATGATTAGTTTAATCACGTAATAATTAAACCTGGCGAACTGATTTGATATAAATAAGTCTTGACATTTAATGATAGTCCAGACACGATAACTGTAAATCGGCCACTCAAGGATATTCACTGTCAAGCAGCTCCAGTGTACATTTGGCCTTGTGTTTAAGGTTATTGTCCTGCTGAAAGGGGAATTAATATCCCAGTGTCTGGTGGAAAGAAGACTTAATCAGGTTTTCCTCTAGGATTTTGCCTGTGCTTAGCTCCATTTTATTATTTTTTTGTCCTGAAAAACTCCCCATTCCTTAACGATTACAAGCACACCCATAATATGATGCAGCCACCACTGTGCTTGAAAATATGGAGCGTGGTACTCAGTAATGTGTTGTATTGGATTTGCCAGAAACATAACATTTTGTATTCAGGGCAAAAATGGAATTTCTTTGCTGCATTTTTTTACAGTATTACTTTAGTACCTTGTTGGAAACAGGATGCATGTTATGGAATATTTGTATTCTGTAAATGCTTGGTTCTTTTCTCTTTGTCATTTACTGTAGGTTAGTGTTGTGGAGTAACTACAATATTGTTGCTCTATCCTCAGTTTTCTCCTACCACAGCCATTAAACTCTGTAACTGTTTTAAAGTCACCCTTCTCCGGCAAATGCCTGTATCTTTGTAATGACTGGGGTGTACTGATACACCCTCCAAAGTGTAAATAACTTCACCATGCTCAAAGGGATATTCAATGTGTTCAATGTGCATGAAAAATCATGCTAAACACTATTATTGCACACGGAGTGAGTCCATGCAACTTATTATGTGACTTATTAAGCACAGATTTACTCTTGAATGTATTTAGACTTGCCATAACAAAAGGGGTTGAATATTTATTTTTTCAATACATTTCAGCTTTCATTTATAATTAATTTGTAAACGTTTTGAAAAACATCATTCCACTTTGACATTATAAGGTATTGTGGGGTATTGTTAAACATAATACATTTTGAATTCAGGCTTTAACACAAAAATGTGGAAAAGTCCAGGGGTGTAAATACTTTCTGAAGGCAGTGAGCCCCTTTCATCCAAACAGTCCCCATAATCTCCAACTAATGACACGTTTCCCTTCAGCATGATGATTGAGAAAGGGGATGGATGGAAAATATTATCTCTGCATGACATCTCCAGCAATGTCCAGCGATCTGCATCTGATTTAGACATGAGTTTTGGATTTGACGCATGACAGGAGCCAGGACAATAATAGGCTATGTCTGCGAGCCAAGGGCCTGGACCACATCTTAAATGAACAGCGCACAGACTGACTGGCAGCTGTCCACTTTGATTGCACCTGCAGGTGTGGTAATTGAGACAACCCAGTACTGTACTATACACACTTAATTCTAACTATGACATACAGTATGAAGCTAAGAGAGTCTGTGGAACAGAGAAATGGGACACACTGTGGAAGTGACATCACCAAGGTATTCCACTGTGCGTGTAATTTCAAAGCAGCAATGGCACCAGCTATAAAACAGTCCAAACACAAGCGCCCGTCAGTAATTATCGCAGGCCTACTGTACATCATCACAATGCTATTTGACCCAAATAGTGTATCAAGGCAATAAATAATCAGGCAGCAGGAATCAACTGTGTAATCCTAAATGGTACATCTGGAAACCCCAGTATAACTCATTCATATCAATGGTCTATCGTCTGTCGAGACTGCAGAGCCATTATTGACAGCATTGAAATAAATGGTGCCAGAAATTATACATGATCTATCGATCCAAAGGCATATCTCAGGCCGCAGATCTAGATTACAAGCCTATAGGTCTTTGGGCCTACATTTAATAAAAACGTTTAGGCTATGAGGTAATAATTGCAGGAAAATATAACCTGTAAAAAAGGTGTATCTCCTGGATATTTTAGCTGACATTATGCACTTTGAATATTTGATATAATTATACAAAACAGTGAATGATATAGGCTACTATATCTATGGTGCATTCTTAGGCATACGTTATCCCAATAGGCCGAAACCTTTACTCTGACTGTCGGCATGTTAATATAACTCATGACAACACAACATGAAGACCATCCTTCATCAGGCTATGTTATTCACACATCCACCGATTCCACACAGTCATAGGAAGGATAAGAGGTAGCCCAGGTTGTAAGCCTTGGCATGGTGGGTTTAGGCAGAAATAGGACACAGCCTTGGCTACACTTGTCCCCACCACATTTTTTTTGTCACTCTTTAGCCACCGCGCAACGCACCTCCTTTCAAATTGAGAACGCATTCTCATCTGGAATACGCCTAGGGTCCACGCCTACTGCCCTTAACCAACCTGCGCTCCCCGAAATGCCATGGTCTGGTCTAGTCTAGACTGTCTCATCCGCGGAGACACATTTTTCTCTCGAGTGTTTTTACAATTTGAGGCTACAGTCGTATGTGAAATTTGCATTCAGCAGCGTAGCAGTTAAAGTGGTACTGAATGCGTTGTTTTATGTTCTGTGTGTTGCCCGCACTCCAGCAGACCGCTACAGTAGGAAGATGGCGTCGGAGGGAGCGAGCGGGGAACAGCGTCCTCCGATACAAACACTGGCAACAACAGTGCTTGGAAGTGTCGAAGCGGTAAGACCTTTTCATATTATAGCCAGGTCTATATTCTATATTTGCATGATTCGTTTTGGAATAAAGGCACCGGGCACAGGAATAATGAATACAGAAAGACGGTGCATTTCTCTATGAACCTGAGTGTTCATCTTGAAGCAACAGCAAGATGTTATTCTTGTGACAATGTAGCGAACAGCAAAACAAAGGTTCTCAGATTTTTTTCCAAATAGACTATATACATATGATCCAAGTCTGTTATGAGAATTAAAATCAAAGGAATTGGGTTAATATATTCCCACACCTCAAAAGGCTCAGTCTGTTGGCACGGCCGATATGGGGAAGCGTAGTTGGCTATAAAGCACTGATTTGCGGTGTTGTAATACAGTTGTTACAGTGTGGTTAAAACGGTGGTTTCAATGTGTAGGCAACTTACATTTGAAACACAATATAGGCTATAGGTTTGCGCTGGCTCGTCTTCTGAATAGGCTACGAGATAGGGCGCTGCTTTTGAGATGGCTGTTCAATGCACAATGCTGTAATTCTTCTCTATATCAAAAGCTCTAAGTTGATATGTTAATGTGCTTTGTGTCATTGTGGCTTTAATGTGAATATATTGTTATCTGATGTAGCCTACATGCAAATTTGCGTTTGAAAAATATTGCCTTTATGGTTAGAAAAGAAAGGCCTATATAGGCTATCCTATGAGGACCCCCAAACCAAACCACTACAATCCAAAATTCAGCAGCACTTGTCTGAACATAAAGCATTTTTGGCTATTTGCACTCGTATTCTGTAGGCCTACTAATACTTTAGATTTGACCTGTGACCAATAGAACAGTATTAGACATGTTGAATCTTAGTGAAAGTGTTTGTTTGTCTGCAGTCTCCTGACTAATCAGGCTGAGTTGCACTTGTTTACGCTCATCTATCTGGGACTTCTCACACTGGCCCCTCGTCTTGCAGACAGGCAGGTTACAACATACATATGTGCCAGGGCAGCAGCTTGCTACCCCTCTGTGCAAATTAATCAATATTTTGCCCCGCGGGAGGGGTCCGTGGTACCTTTCCCTGGTTGTGGTATGCTTGGATGGTTCCATGTGCTCTGTTCAGTCAGACCATTGCTGTCTATCGACCAGTCAGTCAATTCATGCAGAATAGGCACTTGGCTGGCCAGTCTCCCATTAGCCACTTGACTTTACCATGAACTACGCCTATTCTATATATGTTTATATGTAATTGAGCATTTCTTAAGCATTTGCATATTCTTATAGGGCACAGGAAATACAATAACTGTTCTGGGTTTGAGGTTCAAAGGCTATTGAAATGATTGACTGGAAGATCCCCTTGGGGTGGGGGGAACGAGACAGGCAGGTAGCTGTTGAAATGGGAAGAAGAGAAGAGATGTGGGTGGTGGTAGAAGAACAAGGGTCGTTCCACCTCAAAGAGCACAAGAAAGAGGAGTTTCCACACCTACCATCTCAGAATGTTCTGAAATCGGTTGTGTTGTTAGTCTTTTTTTTGTGTTGATTGCACCCAAATTGTACATTTTAATGTATAGGATTTAGATAATATTCAATAAATATAGTACCCAACATCCGATTTGGACCAAACTTCTTCCTACCAATCAGTAAGACAAAAACATTAAACCCAGCTACGGCCACCCCACACCAATCAAACTCACATCAAATGTTATTTGTCACATGCGCCGAATACAACTGGTGTAGACCTTACAGTGAAATGCTTACAAGCCCTTAACCAACAATGCCGTTTTAAGAAAATACCTTAAAAAGTAAGAGATAAGAATAACAAATAATTAAAGAGCAGGAGTAAATAACAATAGCTGGGCTATATTCAGGTGGCACTGGTACAGAGTCAATGTGTCAATGTGTGGGGGCACCGGAGTCGAGGTAATTTAGGTAATTATTTACATGTGGGTAAGAGTTATTAAAGTGGCTATGCAAAGATTATAACAGAGAGTAGCAGCAGCGTGGGGGGGGGGGGGGGGGGTTAGTCTGGGTAGCCATTCCCACCCTAACAACCAGTATTCAGTATCAGTTCTGTATGTTTCACAAGTAGTATGAAGATGTGGTTTGGAGTATTGCTTCTCTGTACTATGTAATGTAATTGTACTCCTGCACAAATCAACTCTGTACTGGTACCCCGTGTATATAGCCAAGTTATCGTTTCTCATTGTGTATTCCTTGTGTTATTATTTTTATATTATTTCTCTTTTTTTCTGCATTGTTGGGAAGGGCCCGCAAGTAAGCATTTCACTGTTAGTCTACACCTGTTGTTTACAAAGCATGTCACAAATAAATTAGATTTGATTTGTTGTTCCTGCTATACCGCCTCACCATTTTATCCATTTTGCTGGTCTCTTGTGTTTATTACATATTATACAACGGATGGGTCTAATCCTGAATACTGATTGGTTATTCCAGACGGTGTCTATTCCACAAATTGCCACCGGCTAAATCTATGATGTTAAAATGCCTATTTACTCTGTTCTATCTGACTGCGCAATCCTCTGTCTCATCAACCCAGCCAGGTACTTTATAAACTCGATCTCCACTATAAAAAGCATCTTGACATTATCTCACATTTCTTTTAGACTAACATCTAGTTTTCAACAGTGGAGATTTGTATAAACCTTGCTGTCTGTCTCTCCGACATTTACAACATTGTTTCAATATTCAAATTCAATCTCCTGCTGTCCCATAGTAATGAACGTGTCGGGAGTCAGGATGAGACAGACAGGCAGCGTTTCTCAGCCAGTCGAAATCATGAATCAGCTGTCATAATTTGAATGGATATATACAAAAAAATATTTATTGAAAGAAGGTAAAACGAAATGCAGCTAATTTGCAGTTTTTCCAGGAAATGTCCAGCTTTTCAGTTCTGCTACCACACGGGAAGCGGGACCGGAGCGCCAAGTCTTGGTCCGAGACGCTTTTAAACAGATTCTACCCTCAAGCTATAAGAATCCAGAACATCTAATCAAATGGCTTCCCAGCCTATTTGCATTGCCCCCCCCCCCGCCCCCCTCTTTACACCGCTGCTACTCTCTGTTGTTGTCATCTATGCATAGTCACTTTAATAACTCTACCTACAGTGCCTTGCGAAAGTATTCGGCCCCCTTGAACTTTGCGACCTTTTGCCACATTTCAGGCTTCAAACATAAAGATATAAAACTGTATTTTTTTGTGAAGAATCAACAACAAGTGGGACACAATAATGAAGTGGAAGGACATTTATTGGATATTTCAAACTTTTTTAACAAATCAAAAACTGAAAAATTGGGCGTGCAAAATTATTCAGCCCCTTTACTTTCAGTGCAGCAAACTCTCTCCAGAAGTTCAGTGAGGATCTCTGAATGATCCAATGTTGACCTAAATGACTAATGATGATAAAGACATAGTAATCAAGTCTCCATAGTAATCAAGTCTCCGTATAAATGCACCTGCACTGTGATAGTCTCAGAGGTCCGTTAAAAGCGCAGAGAGCATCATGAAGAACAAGGAACACACCAGGCAGGTCCGAGATACTGTTGTGAAGAAGTTTAAAGCCGGATTTGGATACAAAAATATTTCCCAAGCTTTAAACATCCCAAGGAGCACTGTGCAAGCGATAATATTGAAATGGAAGGAGTATCAGACCACTGCAAATCTACCAAGACCTGGCCGTCCCTCTAAACTTTCAGCTCATACAAGGAGAAGACTGATCAGAGATGCAGCCAAGATGCCCATGATCACTCTGGATGAACTGCAGAGATCTACAGCTGAGGTGGGAGACTCTGTCCATAGGACAACAATCAGTCGTATATTGCACAAATCTGGCCTTTATGGAAGAGTGGCAAGAAGAAAGGCATTTCTTAAAGATATCCATAAAAAGTGTTGTTTAAAGTTTGCCACAGGCCACCTGGGAGACACACCAAACATATGGAAGAAGGTGCTCTGGTCAGATGAAACCAAAATTGAACTTTTTGGCAACAATGCAAAACGTTATGTTTGGCGTAAAAGCAACACAGCTCATCACCCTGAACACACCATCCCCACTGTCAAACATGGTGGTGGCAGCATCATGGTTTGGGCCTGCTTTTCTTCAGCAGGGACAGGGAAGATGGTTAAAATTGATGGGAAGATGGATGGAGCCAAATACAGGACCATTCTGGAAGAAAACCTGATGGAGTCTGCAAAAGACCTGAGACTGGGACGGAGATTTGTCTTCCAACAAGACAATGATCCAAAACATAAAGCAAAATCTACAATGGAATGGTTCAAAAATAAACATATCCAGGTGTTAGAATGGCCAAGTCAAAGTCCAGACCTGAATCCAATCGAGAATCTGTGGAAAGAACTGAAAACTGCTGTTCACAAATGCTCTCCATCCAACCTCACTGAGCTCGAGCTGTTTTGCAAGGAGGAATGGGAAAAAAATTCAGTCTCTCGATGTGCAAAACTGATAGAGACATACCCCAAGCGACTTACAGCTGTAATCGCAGCAAAAGGTGGCGCTACAAAGTATTAACTTAAGGGGGCTGAATAATTTTGCACGCCCAATTTTTCAGTTTTTGATTTGTTAAAAAAGTTTGAAATATCCAATAAATGTCGTTCCACTTCATGATTGTGTCCCACTTGTTGTTGATTCTTCACAAAAAAATACAGTTTTATATCTTTATGTTTGAAGCCTGAAATGTGGCAAAAGGTCGCAAAGTTCAAGGGGGCCGAATACTTTCGCAAGGCACTGTACATGTACATATTACCTCAACTCACCGGTGCCCACGCACATTGACTCTGTACCGGTACCCCTGCACATTGACTCTGTACCGGTGCCCCTGCACATTGACTCTGTACCGGTACCCCTGCACATTGACTTTGTACCGGTGCCCCTGCACATTGACTCTGTACCGGTACCCCTGCACATTGACTCTGTACCGGTACCCCTGCACATTGACTCTGTACCGGTAACCCTCCCCCTGTCTATAGTCTCGCTATTGTTGTTTTACTGCTGCGCTTTAATTACTTGTTACTTTTATCTCTTATTCTTGTCCGTATTTTTTAAAACTTCATTGTTGGTTGGGGGCTCGTAAGTAAGCATTTCACTGTTGTAATAGGCGCATGTGACTAATAAGATTTGATTTGAGTTTGAAGTGATTTTGTTACTGTAGCTGTGTTGTTGGCTAGCTCCTCTGAACAACAGTGTCCTGACAAGTGAGCACATTTTCTATGCCAGGCAAAATTGCACCTCATTAGCTCATTGTTATGGATGTATCCAAATAAATGTCTCTAGAAAAAAGCTTTAACAAATGCAAATGCAGCTACTTTGCTGTTATTCTGGCTGCACTTTTTGACGTGACTGTAAGTTAGGCATAGTTGGCTAGCAAGCAAGGGATAAGAACGTTGCCAGGCAGCATGGCAATGGAACATTTAGAGCTAACGACTGGATCACGTCCATAGATACAGAACAAAAAGACTGAACGACTTGGTCGCGTCCATAGATACAGAACAAAAAGACTGAACGACTTGGTCGCGTCCATAGATACAGAAAAAAAAGGCTGAACAACTTGGTCGCTTCCATAGATACAGAACAAAAAGACTGAACGACTTGGTCGCGTCCATAGATACAGAACAAAAAGACTGAACGACTTGGTCGCTTCCATAGATACAGAACAAAAAGACTGAACGACTTGGTCACGTCCATAGATACAGAACAAAAAGACTGAACGACTTGGTCGCTTCCATAGATACAGAACAAAAAGACTGAACGACTTGGTCGCGTCCATAGATACAGAACAAAAAGACTGAACGACTTGGTCACGTCCATAGATACAGAACAAAAAGGCTGAACGACTTGGTCGCGTCCATAGATACAGAACAAAAAGACTGAACGACTTGGTCGCGTCCATAGATACAGAACAAAAAGACTGAACGACTTGGTCGCGTCCATAGATACAGAACAAAAAGACTGAACGACTTGGTCGCTTCCATAGATACAGAACAAAAAGACTGAACGACTTGGTCGCGTCCATAGATACAGAACAAAAAGGCTGAACGACTTGGTCGCGTCCATAGATACAGAACAAAAAGACTGAACGACTTGGTCGCGTCCATAGATACAGAACAAAAAGACTGAACGACTTGGTCGCTTCCATAGATACAGAACAAAAAGACTGAACGACTTGGTCGCGTCCATAGATACAGAACAAAAAGACTGAACGACTTGGTCGCTTCCATAGATACAGAACAAAAAGACTGAACGACTTGGTCGCTTCCATAGATACAGAACAAAAAGACTGAACGACTTGGTCGCGTCCATAGATACAGAACAAAAAGACTGAACGACTTGGTCGCTTCCATAGATACAGAACAAAAAGACTGAACGACTTGGTCGCGTCCATAGATACAGAACAAAAAGACTGAACGACTTGGTCGCTTCCATAGATACAGAACAAAAAGACTGAACGACTTGGTCGCGTCCATAGATACAGAACAAAAATACTGAACGACTTGGTCGCGTCCATAGATACAGAACAAAAAGACTGAACGACTTGGTCGCTTCCATAGATACAGAACAAAAAGACTGAACGACTTGGTCGCGTCCATAGATACAGAACAAAAAGACTGAACGACTTGGTCGCGTCCATAGATACAGAACAAAAAGACTGAACGACTTGGTCGCGTCCATAGATACAGAACAAAAAGACTGAACGACTTGGTCGCGTCCATAGATACAGAACAAAAAGACTGAACGACTTGGTCGCGTCCATAGATACAGAACAAAAAGACTGAACGACTTGGTCGCGTCCATTGATACGTCCATTTAATGAAAATATGTCAATCATTATTTGAATATGTTGGTAACCCATTGTATAAACGTGATAATGCCCTCAAAGCCGGTGTTTAGAGGATATATTGGCACAGTTTGCCAGCCCTCAAATTCATCTTGGGCTTAACAACACGCATGCCAATATATCCTCCAAACATTAGCACTCAAGAGTGCAACATTTATTTTGCAGCTTTGGGTCGAAAACCAATACATTTGGCACATGATTGAAAGTAAATTGTGTGATCGCCCTCACAATTCAAGTCTTCACAATTCAAATTAATAGACAATTAGTATGCAATTAGTAGGCATTGCCTACTCATAATTAGTTTAAATCACATGATGTACACCGATGATTTCATTAGAAATACGTACTCTATCTAACACAGAAAAGTGCAATTTTCACATAAACTCCCTTTTTCAGGACCCTGTCTTTCGAAGATAATTCATAAAAATCCAAATTACTTCAGAGAACTTTTTAAAAATGTTTATGTTGTTTATGTTGATGTTGACGTTGGCGTTGCGTTGGAGATAATGAATATGAAGTTGAAAAATATTTGACAGTTTCCTTTAATCTGTGTCCAAGAAACGTCCCCTTTATGTATGTTTTTTTCCCATCAAAAAAGGTCTGGATTAGTTACTGTTAGACTATTCCTGGTGGACAAGCAAACCATTGGGCTACAAGAGTTAATGGTTTCCATGTGATGGTCTTCAATGGTAAAAGTCCCAACACACACTGTATATTGTTTTACAATGGTAATGGTAGTGGGTTGGGTTTAATGGTAAATATCATAACATATACTGTATAGCTGATATAGCTGATTCATGATATTTATTTTTGTTGAAAAACACAATACTGCCATGCAATGTATTGTTTTGTTAGGGTAGTCCCTAGCCCATTTCTCCATCAAAGTTTTGGGCTTGTAGGAAAAGTCAAAGTGATAGCCCTCTCAGTGAGCTGCCACTGTTGGACCATTCAACAGGAGTTGGGTTGAAGTATTAGGTTGCTAAGAGACGGACAAACTGAATTGCTTTCATGGAGGACTGACTTGACTTGTGAGGATGACCACATAGTTTATTTTCATCATGAGCAAAATCTATTGGTTTTCTACCCAAAGTAGCACACTAACGGCCGCGACCGGGAGGTCCGTGGGGCGACGCACAATTGGCCTAGCGTGGCCCGGGTTAGGGAGGGCTTGGTCGGTAGGGGTGTCCTTGTCTCATCGCGCACCAGCGACTCCTGTGGCGGGCTGGGCGCAGTGTACGCTAGCCAAGGTGGCCAGGTGCACGGTGTTTCCTCCGGCGCATTGGTGCGGCTGGCTTCCGGGTTGGATGTGCGCTGTGTTAAAGAAGCAGCGGCTTGGTTGGTTGTGTATCGGAGGACGCATGACTTTCAACCTTCGTCTCTCCCGAGCCCGTACGGGAGTTGTAGCGATGAGACAAGATAGTAGCTACTACAACAATTGGATACTACGAAATTGGGGAGAAAAAGGGGGTAAAAATCAAAAAAAAAAAAAAAAAAGTAGCACACTAAAATTGATAATAGAATGTGGTGGTATAGCAGGAACAGAGGCATCCAGTGGTCAAAATCGGGTACTTCCACACTTCTTTATGGTAACTTCAATGACAAATTCCTCTGAACAGGACAAAAAAAACATCACCAGATTCACAGGGAATATATTACATAGTATGAAGAAGCAATACTCCAAGTCACAGCTTTATTTTATACTTGTCAAACATAGAGAGCTGATACTGTATACTGGTTGTTGGGGTGGGATTGGCGTGCGGTGTGGAGGGTCCGTTGGTGGTTTTTGGCAAAAAATGTCTTCCTCTTTGGTAGAAAGATGTTTGGTACACATCTGATGTTGGGTAATATATTTATTGAATAGGATCTGAATCCTATAAATTAAAATGGTCAATTTGTGTGTAATTAATTAGCTTAAATTTAAACAAAATGATGTTTCAGGAATGCCAATCTTACCTGTTTCCAACTACAGAAACGATTTCAGAACCATCTGAGATCGTGGGTGTCATGGCTTGCTGAAATGACATGAAATGACTCAGAAGGCAAGACAAGCAAGAGAAAGTAAGAAAGTAATGGAAGGGGGCAGAAAGAAAGCAAGAGAGAGATGGAAGGAAGGAGGCCAGAGATAGAGCAGAGTGAGAGAAGGAGAGGGGGAGGGGGTATGTACACCGGAGACGTTTCTAAATTGGTCTTAATTTCAGTGATTCAGCTGGCATAGCTCAGAGTACCGTGTCAGTGTCAGCCAAGCCAGCCCGCCAGCCCAGCTCTACTGAGCGTGTTCAGTGCACATTGCACTCCTTCCCTTGCTTTTATGGCCCAGAGGCTAGTTTACACTTAGCGTTCAGCTGAACAGGTGCCTCGAGGACAGCACATCAACCAACCATCCGTCCTCTCCAGTAATATGGGTCAGATCATTTGACCTGTTTGGGCTAGAAGCAAGCCGTTTTCTCTGTAGTAATGGTGCAACCATGATGCTAACGAATATGCACTCTTGTTTTTCTCTAGGGACTCGGAAACAATGGTACACCGAAGCCTTATGATTACAACAATTATTATCTGGAATAATTTTTTCTAGGCTCATTGTACTCCCAAAGTACAACTCCTGGTTGCACAGCAAAATATTTAGTCGCATTATAGAGTCCTGCCTGCAACACCCTCTTTTGTTGGCCCTCAGTCAGGGAGTTTCTTTTCTGAAGGGCCCTTGAGGACCGGTTCACTTGGTTTAGAGAGGGGTCAGAGGTTGATGAATGATGGTGGTAGGGCCACACTGGTCAGTGATACTGGTATCATCACAACCCTAGTTTCTAAGCATATGCAGTAACATTTTCCAATGTAACAAAAACACGAGGCCTTAAAGCTTGAAGCTGGTCTTCAGTCTTGTCCTCTTCTGTGTGTCCCAATGGGAAGTGACATAGTCCTGATTAACTCCAGTACAGTGAGGAGTTAGCTGAATACTAGCCAGGCTCCTGCCCTTTGCAGGCAGCACAGCACACCACGTCTGCTTCCCAAATGACCCCCTATTCCTTATGTAGTGAACTACTAGGGCTCTGGACAAAAGTAGTGCACTATATAGGGAATAGGCTACCATTAGGAACTTAACTCACGGCTCTTGGAACAAATTAGCCTTAGCTTCCCTCACCTGCTCACTGTGCAGAAATGCAGGAGGGAGAAATGCCAACCGAGTACATTGACGAAGACCGGGGGCCCACATGACAGCATCACGTACAGGCTTTGGTTGGGATAGTGTCATGCAAGCCTTCGAAGACTTCCAATTCTCCAAATGGCTCACTGGCAGCAGCACAGCATGGGGAGAATGCTGCGTAGGGGTTGGGAATTCATTTGAAAGCTTGAAACAGAGTGAATCAATCACTGGATTCTTCACTTTTAACCCCATCCTAGCTTGGTTGGGGCTGTTCTGAAGGAAATAGATTGCCATACTTTCTAAGGGCTTCAATCTTACTGCAACTTGGTTTACTTGCTTGCATGACTAAAATGATTTTACGGTATCTCAAGTAGATACCGATTATTGGAGGACCAAAAAAGTCCGACACCGATTAATCGGCCGGTTTTTTAAATGTATTTGTAATAATGACAATTACAACAATACTGAATGAACACTAATTTTAACTTAATATAATGCATCAATAAAATCAATTTAGCCTCAAATAAATAATGAAACATGTTCAATTTGGTTTAAATAATGCAAAAACAAAGTGTTGGAGAAGAAAGTAAAAGTGCAATATGTGCCATGTAAGAAAGATAACATTTAAGTTCCTTGCTCAGAACATGAGAACATATGAAAGCTGGTGGTTCCTTTTAACATGAGTCTTCAATATTCCCAGGTAAGAAGTTTTAGGTTGTAGTTATTATAGGAATTATAGGACTATTTATCTCTATACGATTTGTATTTCATATACCTTTGACTATTGGATTTTCTTATAGGCACTTTAGTATTGCCATTGTAACAGTATAGCTTCCTCCCCTCGCTCCTACCTGGGCTCGAACCAGGAACACATCGACAACAGCCACCCTCGAAGCAGCGTTACCCATGCAGAGCAATGGGAACAACTACTCCAAGTCTCAGAGCGAGTGACGATTGAAACGCTATTAGCGTGCACCCCGCTAACTAGCTAGCCATTTCACATCGGTTACACCAGCCTAATCTCGGGAGTTGATAGGCTTGAAGTCATAAACAGCGCAATGGTTGAAGCAGAGCGAAGAGCTGCTGGCAAAACGCACGAAAGTGCTGTTTGAATGAATGCTTACGAGCCTGCTGGTGCATACCACCGCTCAGTCAGACTGCTTTGTCAAATCATAGACTTAATTATAACATAATAACACACAGAAATATGAGCCTTTGATCATTAAAATGGTCGATTCCGGAAACCATCATCTCGAAAACAAAACGTTTATTCTTTCAGTGAAATACTGAACCGTTACGTATTTTATCTAACGGATGGCATCCCTAAGACTAAATATTGCTGTTACATTGTACAACCTTCAATGTTATGTCATAACTATGTACAATTCTGGCATATTCATTACGGCCTTTGTTAGGAATAAATGGACTTCACACAGTTCGCAATGAGCTGCTGCATATACCCTGACTGCTTGCACGGAACGCAAGAGAAGTGACACAATTGCCCTAGTTATAAGAAATTCATGTTAGCAGGCAATATTAACTAAATATGCAGGTTTAAAAATATATACTTGTGTATTGATTTTAAAGAAAGGCATTGATGTTTATGGTTAGGTACATTGGTGCAACGACAGTGCTTTTTTCGCAAATGCGCTTGTTAAATCATCAACTGTTTGTCAAATTAGCTGTGATTCAATGAGAAATTAACAGGCACCGCATCGATTATATGCAACGCAGGACACGCTAGATAAACTAGTAATATCATCAACCATGTGTAGTTAACTAGTGATTATGTTAAGATTGATTGTTTTTTATAAGATAAGTTTAATGCTAGCTAGCAACTTACCTTGGCTTGTTGCTGCCCTCGCGTAACAGGTAGTCAGCCTGCCAGGCAGTCTCCTCGTGGAGTGCAATGTAAGGCAAGTGGTTAGAGCGTTGGACTAGTAACCAGGTTGCAAAAATGAATCCCCAAGCTGACAAGGTAAAAATCTGTCGTTCTGCCCCTGAACAAGGCAGTTAACCCACTGTTCCTAGGCCGTCATTGAAAATAAGAATGTGTTCTTAACTGACTTGCCTAGTTAAATAAAGGTGTAAAAAAACAAAAAACAATATAACATTTAAAAAATAATTTAAAAAAAAGGGGCAAATCGGTGTCCAAAAATACAGATTACCGATTGTTATGAAAACTTGAAATCGGCCCTAATTAATCGGCCATTCCGATTAATCGGTCGACCTCTAATCTCAAGCCATTAGAGTCTTACGATGTCTTGTCATCCAGAGACATTATTGGAACGCCTACTATTTAGGAACACTTTGAACTCCAGCAGCCTGCTGAAAGACCAGGCTTGTTTCATAGGTTATATATTCTGTCTGTGATTTAATGGATCTTTATGAAGGAGGCTGCTGGATCGATGATGAACATGGAGAAACATTGGCAGGGATTCAGAATTATGATAGACAATCACGTATCTGTGGCAGGGTGAATGAATGTCACCAAATTGAACAGGTACAAACGCATCTGCCTTAGCAGGAGATAAAATAGAGCGCTTGTGACTAGAGGCTAGGAGCTCGTCTCTCCCTCCCTCTCTAGATTTTATTTTTGTTTATTGGTTTGTTGAACAAACAGCTGTGCAAAAACAAAAGCTCAGCTGAAAGAAATTAGAATGAAAAATGGAATTGGATTTTCTTCTATCTCCATCCCCTAACAAACACAGCTGATTAATCAAATTGCATTCTAAACTGATGCCCATGATTAGGTGATTATTGGAGTCAGGTGTGTTAGCTGGGGCAAAACTGTGACACCAATCAGAGGACTGGAGTTGCCCACCCATGTATCTAGTGCTATAAGAGAGGGTTTCTCTGCAGATGTTCTTGCCAAGTAACTTTATCACCTCCAATCTTATCTCAGTGCACCTCTCAGCCTGTGAGGTTGCATCATTTTCATTGTACACCTATATGAATTTAGTTAAGTTCCCAATATCATCTTAAGTTGTGGAAGGAGGATGACAGACAAGTTAGTCTTATTCAATCAGAACAACGAGTTGTCAGTCTGTCATCTGTCAGTCAGTTTGATAGTGTCGTCTCTATCATGGAATGTAGACGAACCAGAAGCAGCCACCGTTCCAATGTTCTCTCTCCTCGCCAAAAACTCTACCGGTAAACCCAGGAATGTATAGCCAGCCATTTCTCAGAGAGGTTGGAAAAGCTTTTAATTAAAAAGCAGAAAGTGGTCTGGTCACTCACAATTACCGCTATCCTCCATCCCAATCCATCTGTCCGTTGTCCCTGTGGGTCCAAATGGCCAAATCAGCTTTTAATGATGTGGCTAAATGTAGTTCGACCTTAATGGCCTCAATGTACAGCCAGACATTCAGCTTCATTATAACAAACCTTAATGAGACCCATCTGAGGAGTGTTGTTAGTCATCATGCACATTTCTAACTCTACTGTTTTGTTGCTGTTGATACAGTTTTCACTAAGTTGGTGCTCTGAAATTTCATGTCCCTCTTTGCCAAAACATTTGTCATTTCCCTTGGATTTGATTACAAACATGCATATTTATGACTGTTTTCTAAGAAGAGAGTATAATAATAAACTTTTTAATACATCTCTCACTGTTAATATGTGATAAGTAAGATGTATTTATTTGTGTGTGTGTGTGTGTGTGTTGTAGAAATGTGAGTTTAACATGGATAATCTGAGCAAGCCGGAGCTCCTGACCCTGCTCAGCATCATGGAGGGGGAGCTGGAGGCCCGGGACCTGGTCATAGAAGCCCTGAGGGTGAGTCTGGATCTCACACACACACACACACACACACACACACACACACACACACACACACACACACACACACACACACACACACACACACACACACACACACACACACACACACACACACACACACACACACACACACACACACTTGTATTCAGCATCTACTACAGTGTTTACTTGTGTGAGATATGGATGATAGTTGTGTACACATATTGTTGTCTTGGCCTCTGTTCTCTGTGTTTTGAACTACGTGGCTCTAACATAGTTCTGTCATGTTTATACTAGAAATGGTATTGTGGCCGTGTGGCATTACTCAGACAGGGCTTGTAGCTCAGTGAGCTGTTTCATCCCACTGTAGTAAACATGTAATGAGTGTTGAAGTAAGCAGACCTGCAGGTGTGCTACTCACTACTTTCTCAACGTGGATGAGATTTCAGATCATGGCATGTAGATAATGTGGACGAGGTTATGTGAACAGATGAGGTTTTACATTATGGATGACAAGGTTACTATGTGGATGGATGAGGAATGAGGTTATGTGAACAGATGAGGTTTTACATTATGGTTGACAAGGTTACTGTATGTGGATGGATGAGGGATGAGGTTGTAGTACAGATGCGATCGACGATGTGGTTAAAGTGAAGCCAGTTTGCATTGAGGTTACTAGCTGTCCTCCTCAAGGCTAAGTAGCAAGTTATTTCTGAAACAACCTTTCAAGACTGTCTCTCTCTCTCGCTCTGGCTCTTGCTCTCTCTCTCTCTCTCTCTCTCTCTCTCTCTCTCTCCCCCCTCCCGCTCTCTCTCACTCTCTCTTTCCTCCACCCCCCCCTCTCTCTCCCCCTCTCTCTCTCTTTTTCTCCCCATCTCTCTCACTCTCTATCCCCTCTCTTTCCCTCTCTTTCCCTCTCTCTCACCCTCTCTCTCTCTCTCTCTCTCTCTCTGTCTCGCTCTCTCTCTCTCTCTGCCTTATTTAGGTCAGAATCAGCATCGGCGTGTTTTGCCTAGTGCTCCACTTTCAGCTGTCTTGTCCTCTTAAACTTTTTAATAGGTTTCTTAATGTGGGATAGTTGAGTAATTCTGAGACCAGGGCTGTAGACAGGATAGAGACCAATCTCTCTGTTTTCTCTTAGCCTCTGGAACATTACATTGAAATCTGCTCATTGTTCTCTATTCTCCAAAAAATGAGCTTGTAGATATTGACGTTTTTCTTTGATGTAGTCCGTTTTTGTCCTAATCGATCTGACATTGAACAGTGTTTTCTGTTCTTCTTCTCCTTGCTCCTTGCTTCTCCTTGCTTGGCCTTAGAGCAGGGATCATCAACTAGATTCAGCCGTGGGTAAATGTTTTATTGAGCAGATGGTCGGGGGGCCAGAACATAATGAAAAAATATTTTTTTTGACTGCCAATTGACCACAAGAAGCCTAAACAGATATAATATTTGACTAAAACATAATAATTTCAAACCTTGATTACATTTGGGAATATTGTCCTGCGTAGGGTGCCGTCTTTCGGTGTGTCCTGTCTCTGTGGTCATTCAAAATGCCATGGCGCTTATTGTAGGAGTCGGGGTGTTCACCCCGGGGGTGCTGGCTAAATTCCCAATCTGGCCACATTCCATCATGGCCATCTAATCATCCCCCCTCATTCCTAATGGGCATATATCACTCTGCACCTCTCCACCTGATAGCTGATGTGTGGTGAGTGTTCTGGCACAGAAATGGTCTCTGTGCATCACTGAGATGGGTGCAGCTCATTGGTGGTGGATCAGCTGAGTTTCCCCCTAAAGAGCTTTGAGTGAGTCAGTTGGTAGAAAAGTGCTAAATAAATCTAATTTTTATTTATTTTACATTTATTTAACCAGGTAGGCAAGTTGAGAACAAGTTCTCATTTACAATTGCGACCTGGCCAAGATAAAGCAAAGCAGTTCGACAGATACAACAACACAGAGTTACACATGGAGTAAAACAAACATACAGTCAATAATAAAGTATAAACAAGTCTATATACAATGTGAGCAAATGAGGTGAGAAGGGAGGTAAAGGCAAAAAAGGCCTTGGTGGCAAGGTAAATACAATATAGCAAGTAAAACACTGGAATGGTAGATTTGCAATGGAAGAATGTGCAAAGTAGAAATAAAAATAATGGGGTGCAAAGGAGCAAAATAAATAAATAAATTAAATACAGTTGGGAAAGAGGTAGTTGATAGGGCTAAATTATAGGTGGGCTATGTACAGGTGCAGTAATCTGTGAGCTGCTCTGACAGTTGGTGCTTAAAGCTAGTGAGGGAGATAAGTGTTTCCAGTTTCAGAGATTTTTGTAGTTCGTTCCAGTCATTGGCAGCAGAGAACTGGAAAGAGAGGCGGCCAAAGAAATAATTGGTTTTGGGGGTGACTAGAGAGATATACCTGCTGGAGCGTGTGCTACAGGTGGGAGATGCTATGGTGACCAGCGAGCTGAGATAAGGGGGGACTTTACCTAGCAGGGTCTTGTAGATGACATGGAGCCAGTGGGTTTGGCGACGAGTATGAAGCGAGGGCCAGCCAACGAGAGCGTACAGGTCGCAATGGTGGGTAGTATATGGGGCTTTGGTGACAAAACGGATTGCACTGTGATAGACTGCATCCAATTTGTTGAGTAGGGTATTGGAGGCTATTTTGTAAATTACATCGCCAAAGTCGAGGATTGGTAGGATGGTCAGTTTTACAAGGGTATGTTTGGCAGCATGAGTGAAGGATGCTTTGTTGCTGTAATGACGTTCGTCTGTACGAGAGGCGGACCAAAGCGCAGCGTGGTTGTTTTGATTCATGTTTTAATAAATAACTTCACATGAACAAACTAACAAAAACAAGAAATGTGAAAACGCAAAACAGTCCTATCCTGTGACAACAAACACAGAGACAGGAACAATCACCCACAAACACACAGTGACACCCAGGCTACCTAAGTATGATTCTCAATCAGAGACAACTAATGACACCTGCCTCTGATTGAGAACCATACTAGGCCGAAACATAGAAATACCCAAATCATAGAAAAACAAACATAGACTGCCCACCCAACTCACGCCCTGACCATACTAACTACATACAAAACAAAGGAAATAGAGGTCAGAACGTGACAGTACCCCCCCCCAAAGGTGCGGACTCCGGCCGCAAAACCTTGACCTATAGGGGAGGGTCTGGGTGGGCGTCTGTCCGCGGTGGCGGCTCTGGCGCGGGACGCGGACCCCACTTCACCATTGTCTTAGTCCGCCTTATTGTCCGCCTCCGTGGCTTTCTCACCATGGCCACCCTTCTCAATGACCCCACTGGACAGAGGGGCTGCTTGGGACAGAGGGGCAGCTCGGGATAGAGGTGAAGCAGCTGCTCGGGACAGAGGGACAACTGCTCGGGACAGAGGAGCAGCTGCTCGGGACAGAGGGGCGGCAGCAGCTTGGGACAGAGGGGCGATAGCTGCTCGGGACAGAGGGGCGGCAGCTGCTCGGGACAGAGGGGCGGCAGCTGCTCGGGACAGAGGGGCGGCAGCTGCTCGGGACAGAGGGGCGGCAGCTGCTCGGGACAGAGGGGCGGCAGCTGCTCGGGACAGAGGGGCAGCTGCTCGGGCGGCCCCTGGCTGACTGGCGGCACTGGCGGCCCCTGGCTTACTGGCGGCCCCTGGCTGACTGGCGGCACTGGCGGCCCCTGGATTACTGGCGGCCCCTGGCTGACTGGCGGCACTGGCGGCCCCTGGCTGACTGGCGGCCCCTGGCTTACTGGCGGCACCTTGCTGACTGGCGGCACTGGCGGCCCCTGGCTGACTGGCGGCACTGGCGGCCCCTGGCTGACTGGCGGCACTGGCGGCCCCTGGCTGACGGGCGGCACCTGGCTGACGGGCGGCGCTGGTGGCCCCTGGCTGACGGGCGGCGCTGGCGGCCCCTGGCTGACGGGCGGCGCTGGCGGGTCCGGGCATACGGGCGGCGCTGGCGGCGCTGGGCAGACGGGCGGCGCTGGGCAGACGGGCGGCGCTGGCGGCGCTGGGCAGACGGGCGGCACTGGCGGCGCTGGGCAGACGGGCAGCGCTGGGCAGACGGGCGGCACTGGCGGCGCTGGGCAGACGGGCGGCACTGGCGGCGCTGGGCAGACGGGCGGCACTGGCGGCGCTGGGCAGACGGGCGGCACTGGCGGCGCTGGGCAGACGGGCGGCACTGGCGGCGCTGGGCAGACGGGCGGCACTGGCGGCGCTGGAGAGGAGGAAGGCTCTGGAAGCGCCGGACTGAGTAGCTCTCGTAGCGCCGAACAGGCGGGAGACTCCGGCAGCGCTGGACAGGAGGAAGGCTCTGGTAGCGCCGGAGAGGCGGGAGACTCCGGCAGCGCTGGAGAGGAGGGAGCCCCTGTAAGGATGGGCCGGAGAGACAGCCTGGTACGGGGGGCTGTGGTGCGTGGAGGTGGTGACGGATAGACCGGGCCGTGCAGGCGCACTGGAGCTCTTGAGCACCGAGCCTGCCCAACCTTACCCGGTTGAATGGTCCCGGTAGCCCTGCCAGTGCGGCGAGGTGGAATAGCCCGCACTGGGCTATGCAGGCGAACCGGGGACACCGTGCGCAAGGCTGGTGCCATGTAAGCCGGCCCAAGGAGACGCACTGGAGACCAGATGCGTAGAGCCGGCTCCATGGCACTTGGCTCGATGCCCACTCTAGCCCGGCCGATACGCGGAGCTGGAATGTACCGCACCGGGCTGTGCACCCGCACTGGGGACACCGTGCGCTCCACAGCATAACACGGTGCCTGCCCGGTCTCTCTAGCCCCCCGGTAACCACAGGAAGTTGGCTCAGGTCTCCTACCTGGCGTAGCCATACTCCCTGTTAGCCCCCCCCCAAGAATTTTTTGGGGCTGACTCTCAGGCTTCCATCCACGACGCCGCGCTGCCTCCTCATACCGGCGCCTCTCCGCTTTCGCCGCCTCCCGTTCTTCCTTGGGGCGGCGATATTCTCCTGGCTGAGCCCAGGGTCCTTTACCATCCAAATCTTCCTCCCATGTCCATTTCTCCAAATAGTGCAGCCTCTCCCACTGCTGCTGCTGCTGCTCCTGTTGCTGCTGCCTCTGTTGCTTCTCCTGCTGCTCCTCTTGCCGTTGCCCGTTACCACGCCGCTTGGTCCTGTTGGGGTGGGTGATTCTGTAATGACGTTCGTCTGTACGAGAGGCGGACCAAAGCGCAGCGTGGTTGTTTTGATTCATGTTTTAATAAATAACTTCACATGAACAAACTAACAAAAACAAGAACTGTGAAAACGCAAAACAGTCCTATCCTGTGACAACAAACACAGTGACAGGAACAATCACCCACAAACACACAGTGACACCCAGGCTACCTAAGTATGATTCTCAATCAGAGACAACTAATGACACCTGCCTCTGATTGAGAACCATACTAGGCCGAAACATAGAAATACCCAAATCATAGAAAAACAAACATAGACTGCCCACCCAACTCACGCCCTGACCATACTAACTACATACAAAACAAAGGAAATAGAGGTCAGAACGTGACAGTTGCGAAATAGGAAGCCAATTCTAGATTTAACTTTGGATTGGAGATGTTTGATATGGGTCTGGAAGGAGAGTTTACAGTCTAACCAGACACCTAAGTATTTGTAGTTGTCCACGTATTCTAAGTCAGAGCCGTCCAGAGTAGTGATGTTGGACAGGCGGGTAGGTGCAGGTAGCGATCGGTTGAAGAGCATGCATTTAGTTTTACTTGTATTTAAGAGCAATTGGAGGCCACGGAAGGAGAGTTGTATGGCATTGAAGCTAATCAATTATTATACATTTGTATTATTTGTGTACAATCAAACATCTCTCTATAATGCTGGTGAATACTTGGGAACAGATTTCCTGGTGTTTTGACAGTTTTTATAACCAATAATTACATTTTGTTTTGCTCAGAAAACTTGGGGGGCCAAGTTTCTGCCCGCGAGCCGCCAGTTGGGAAGCCCTGCCATAGAGGTTGTGTAGCTGTGCTTAGTTTGGATCTACATTATACTACACCCATCTCTCATTCCCTCTGTTTCTCTCCCTATCCCTTTCATTCATTCTCTCTCTCTCTCTCTCTCTCCCTCTCTCTCTGTCTCTCTCTCTCTCTCTATCCCTTTCATTTTCTCTCTCTCTCTCTCTCTCTCTCTCTCTCTGTCTCTGTCTCTCTCTCTCTATCCCTTTCATTCTCTCTCTCTCTCTCTCTCTCTCTCTCTCTCTCTCTCTCTCTCCCTCTCCCTCTCCCTCTCAATTAAATTCAAGGGGCTTTATTGGCATGGGAAACGAGTTAACATTGCCAAAGCAAGTGAGGTAGATAATATACAAAAAGTGAAATAAACAATCAAATTTCACAGTAAACATTACACATACAGAAGTTTTAAAACAATAAAGACATTACAAATGTCATATTATATATATACAGTGCCTTGCGAAAGTATTCGGCCCCCTTGAACTTTGCGACCTTTTGCCACATTTCAGGCTTCAAACATAAAGATATAAAACTGTATTTTTTTGTGAAGAATCAACAACAAGTGGGACACAATCATGAAGTGGAACAACATTTATTGGATATTTCAAACCTTTTTAACAAATCAAAAACTGAAAGATTGGGCGTGCAAAATTATTCAGCCCCCTTAAGTTATTACTTTGTAGCGCCACCTTTTGCTGCGATTACAGCTGTAAGTCGCTTGGGGTATGTCTCTATCAGTTTTGCACATCGAGAGACTGAATTTTTTTCCCATTCCTCCTTGCAAAACAGCTCGAGCTCAGTGAGGTTGGATGGAGAGCATTTGTGAACAGCAGTTTTCAGTTCTTTCCACAGATTCTCGATTGGATTCAGGTCTGGACTTTGACTTGGCCATTCTAACACCTGGATATGTTTATTTTTGAACCATTCCATTGTAGATTTTGCTTTATGTTTTGGATCATTGTCTTGTTGGAAGACAAATCTCCGTCCCAGTCTCAGGTCTTTTGCAGACTCCATCAGGTTTTCTTCAAGAATGGTCCTGTATTTGGCTCCATCCATCTTCCCATCAATTTTAACCATCTTCCCTGTCCCTGCTGAAGAAAAGCAGGCCCAAACCATGATACTGCCACCACCATGTTTGACAGTGAGGATGGTGTGTTCAGGGTGATGAGCTGTGTTGCTTTTACGCCAAACATAGCGTTTTGCATTGTTGCCAAAAAGTTCAATTTTGGTTTCATCTGACCAGAGCACCTTCTTCCACATGTTTGGTGTGTCTCCCAGGTGGCTTGTGGCAAACTTTAAACAACACTTTTTATGGATATCTTTAAGAAATGGCTTTCTTCTTGCCACTCTTCCATAAAGGCCAGATTTGTGCAATATACGACTGATTGTTGTCCTATGGACAGAGTCTCCCACCTCAGCTGTAGATCTCTGCAGTTCATCCAGAGTGATCATGGGCCTCTTGGCTGCATCTCTGATCACTCTTCTCCTTGTATGAGCTGAAAGTTTAGAGGGACGGCCAGGTCTTGGTAGATTTGCAGTGGTCTGATACTCCTTCCATTTCAATATTATCGCTTGCACAGTGCTCCTTGGGATGTTTAAAGCTTGGGAAATCTTTTTGTATCCAAATCCGGCATTAAACTTCTTCACAACAGTATCTCGGACCTGCCTGGTGTTTTCCTTGTTCTTCATGATGCTCTCTGCGCTTTTAACGGACCTCTGAGACTATCACAGTGCAGGTGCATTTATACGGAGACTTGATTACACACAGGTGGATTGTATTTATCATCATTAGTCATTTAGGTCAACATTGGATCATTCAGAGATCCTCACTGAACTTCTGGAGAGAGTTTGCTGCACTGAAAGTAAAGGCGAAGCACCAGATCATCAGCAAACAGTAGACATTTGACTTCGGATTCTAGTAGGGTGAGGCCGGGTGCTGCAGACTTTTCTAGTGCCCGTGCCAATTCGTTGATATATATGTTGAAGAGGGTGGGGCTTAAGCTGCATCCCTGTCTCACCCCACGACCCTGTGTGAAGAATTGTGTGTGTTTTTTTGCCAATTTTAACCACACACTTGTTGTTTGTGTACATGGATTTTATAATGTTGTATGTTTTACCCCCAACACCACTTCCCATCAATTTGTATAGCAGACCCTCTTGCCAAATTGAGTCGAAGGCTTTTTTTGAAATCAACAAAGCATGAGAAGACTTTGCCTTTGTTTTGTTTTGTTTGGTTGTCAATTAGGGTGTGCAGGGTCAATACATGGTCTGTTGTACGGTAATTTGGTAAAAAGCCAATTTGACATTTGCTCAGTACATTGTTTTCATTGAGGAAATGTACGAGTCTGCTGTTACTGATAATGCAGAGGATTTTCCCATGTTTACTGTTGATGCATATTCCACGGCAAATTTGTCTCCACTTTTGTGGATTGGGGTGATCAGTCCTTGGTTCCAAATATTGGGGAAGATGCCAGAGCTAAGGATGATGTTAAAGAGTTTTAGTATAGCCAATTGGAATTTGTTGTCTGTATATTTGATCATTTCATTAAGGATACCATCAACACCACAGGCCTTTTTGGGTTGGAGGGTTTTTATTTTGTCCTGTAACTCATTCAAGGTAATTGGAGAATCCAGTGGGTTCTGGTAGTCTTTAATAGTTGATTCTAAGATTTGTATTTGATCATGTATATGTTTTTGCTCTTTATTCTTTGTTATAGAGCCAAAAAGATTGGAGAAGTGGTCTACCCATACCTCTCCATTTTGGATAGATAATTCTTCGTGTTGTTGTTTGTTTAGTGTTTTCCAATTTTCACAGAAGTGGTTAGAGTCTATGTATTCTTCAATTACATTGAGCTGATTTCTAACGTGCTGTTCTCTCTCTCTCTCTCTCTCTCTCTCTCTCTCTCTCTCTCTCTCTCTCACTATCTCTCCCTATCCCTTTCATTCATACAATCTCTCTCTCTCACTCCCTATCCCTTTCATTCTCTCTCTCTCTCTCTCTCTCTCTCTCTCTCTCTCTCTCTCTCTCTCTCTCTCTCTCTCTCACTATCTCTCTCCATATCCCTTTCATTCATACTCTCTCTCCCTCTCTCTCTCTCTCTCTCTCTCTCCCTAACCCTTTCATTCATACACACTCTCTCTCTCTCTCTCTCTCTCTCTCTCTCTCTCTCTCTCTCCCTAACCCTTTCATTCATACACTCTCTCTCTCTCTGCTCTTACTCCTCTCTTTCTCCCTGGCATCTTGCTAAAAAATAAAGCCCTCTTTACTGCCGTTTTGACTGTAACACAAAGACTCTGCTGTTCTCCCTGAGATAAGGTAGCTTAGCGGTTAACAGCGTTGGGCCAGTAACCGAAAGGTCGCTGGTTTGAATCGCTGAGCCGGCAAGGTGGAAAAATCGTCTGTTCTTCTCTTGAGCAAGGAGGTTAACCCCTAACAACAACTGTGCCGATGACGTTGATTAAGGCAACGCATTTCTCTGATTCAGAGGGGTTGGGTTAAATGCGGAAGACACATTTTTGTTGAATGCATTCAGTTGTGCAACTGACTAGGTATCCCCCTTTCCATATTCAACTGACTAGGTATCCCCCTTTCCCTATACAACTGACTAGGTATCCCCCTTTCCCTATACAAATTACTAGGTATCCCCCTTTCCCTATACAACTGACTAGGTATCCCCCTTTCCCTATACAAATGACTAGGTATCCCCCTTTCCATATTCAACTGACTAGGTATCGCCTCCCCTTTCCTTATACAACTGACTAGGTATCCCCTCCCCCTTTCCTATAAAACTGACTAGGTATCCCCTCCCCCTTTCCCTATACAACTGACTAGGTATCCCCCTTTCCCTATACAACTGACTAGGTATCCCCTTTCCCTATACAACTGACTAGGTATCCCCCTTTCCCTATACAACTGACTAGGTATCCCCCTTTCCCTGTACAACTGACTAGGTATCCCCCTTTCCCTGTACAACTGACTAGGTATCCCCTTTCCCTATACAACTGACTAGGTATCCCCTTTCCCTATACAACTGACTAGGTATCCCCCTTTCCCTATACAACTGACTAGGTATCCCCCTTTCCCTATACAACTGACTAGGTATCCCCTTTCCCTATACAACTGACTAGGTATCCCCCTTTCCCTATACAACTGACTAGGTATCCCCTCCCCCTTTCCCTATACAACTAACTAGGTATCCCCCTTTCTCTATACAACTGACTAGGTATCCCCCTTTCCCTATACAACTGACTAGGTATCCCCCTTTCCCTATACAACTGACTAGGTATCCCCCCTTTCCCTATACAACTGACTAGGTATCCCCTCCCCCTTTCCCTATACAACTGACTAGGTATCCCCCTTTCCCTATACAACTGACTAGGTATCCCCTCCCCCCTTCCTTATATAACTGACTAGGTATCCCCTTTCCCTATACAACTGACTAGGTATCCCCCTTTCCCTATACAACTGACTAGGTATCCCCCTTTCCCTATACAAATGACTAGGTATCCCCCTTTCCCTATACAACTGACTAGGTATCCCCCTTTCCCTATACAACTGACTAGGTATCCCCCTTTCCCTATACAACTGACTAGGTATCCCCTCCCCCCTTCCTTATATAACTGACTAGGTATCCCCTTTCCCTATACAACTGACTAGGTATCCCCCTTTCCCTATACAACTGACTAGGTATCCCCCCTTTCCCTATACAAATGACTAGGTATCCCCCTTTCCCTATACAACTGACTAGGTATCCCCCTTTCCCTATACAAATGACTAGGTATCCCCCTTTCCCTATACAACTGACTAGGTATCCCCTTTCCCTATACAACTGACTAGGTATCCCCTTTCCCTGATCACAGCAGTAAGATTTGTGACCTGTTGCCACAAGAAAAGGGCAACCAGTGAAGAACATACACCATTGTAAATACAACCCATATTTATGTTTATTTTTTATTTATTTTGTACTTTAACTATTTGCACATAATATGACATTTTAAATGTCTTTACTCTTTTGAAACTTTTGTGAGTGTCATGTTTACTGTATATTTGTATTGTTTATTTCACTTTTGTTTATTATCGACTTAGGCAATTTTAGCATATGTTTCCCATGCCAATAAAGCCCTTAAATTGAATTGAGAGAGAGAGAGAGAGAGAGAGAGAGAGAGAGAGAGAGATGCTAAAAGAGAGGGGATATGGGTGAGAGAGAGAGAGGGCCACATGCTCTGTTCAAGCAGGATGCATGGTGTGCCAGACAGGATTAGGATAACAAAACCCCTCAAATCGGCAGAAGGAACACCAGCTGGCTGCGGGCAATAGCACCGTCAATATCATACACATAAATAATACTCCTGTTCTCCTTCAAAGCCACTACGCTACAAAACACCAGACGACCCAAACCTACACCCACTCTCTCTAATGTCCCCTCTGAAATGTTGTCCAGACAGATTACGGTGGTATCTGAGTTTGTTTGTGGCACTTGGGCGTTATTAATAGGCTTTGGTGGTGTCGATTAATTAGCGTGTGGCTAAAGCTGGCTGAGCCGGGCTATCAGGTTTCACCCCGGAGAATAGAAGGGGCCGTAAACAGATTATCCAAACGAGACCAGTCACATGATAAGTACAGCAGCAGCACAGCCCTCCCATTCTTATGGTGGCTGAGGCTCAGTCTGTCTGCGATCAGCTGTCAACAACCAGAGTTTTGTCCAAAAGTAGAGTAGGAACTGTTCAA
Source organism: Oncorhynchus mykiss (assembly GCF_057628025.1). Classification (NCBI taxonomy): domain Eukaryota; kingdom Metazoa; phylum Chordata; class Actinopteri; order Salmoniformes; family Salmonidae; genus Oncorhynchus; species Oncorhynchus mykiss. The sequence continues at coordinate 89,928,612 of NC_143023.1, forward strand.
CCACTTGATCGAAGACTGTATACATTTTGTTAAGATGTTTAAAAGGCCGTCACACATCTGAACTGCCTTTGTTGCAGGTGCACAGTAACAGTTGAATAAGATGAGTAAAGAGAAGAAACCCACACACATTTGGACATCTTCCGTAGGCACGGCATGTCAGCCAGTGACCAAAAACTACGTTAATCCAACACATTGCCTTAGAATCATTTTAGAGTCCTCCCTGTGTTACTTACTTTACTGATCGGTAACGACTGGATGGGTGAAAACTGAATGGTTGAGTACTTGATTAGACCCATGCAATCCGCTTAGATCAGTGATTATCTCACAGCAGTGAGGAAGGAAGCATTTTACAGGCTAAGTATTCCAACAGGACACGGGTACAACAGCCTAGGTCTATATTCATTCCGCCCACTGCTGACTTGGTTGGTTCATGGTCATGACGTAACCCTGCTCTCAACAACAGAGATCTCCTGTATTAGTGAGATGCTTTGGTACCCTTATCCTTAAGCCATTGTGTAGTCAGCTTTTATGCATGGAATAACAGGATGCCCCAAGCAACTATGGTTTCTTGTGTCACATTATATCTAATGATCTATGCTATTTAAGGCATGGCCTGTTGCTGGGAATTTTTCCTACAATTCCTCTCTCTCGCTCTTTATGGACAGACTGGGTGTCTACAGAGGCAGGTCTACACGGGTCTTAAGTTATTTTAACCCTCCTCTCTCCGCCACACATTAGCAAATTAGCATCGAACCACCCAACCATCCAACCACACGACTCCGCTGTCTGCATAGCAACCAGACCCCCTACTGCCTAGCAACAGAGCCCTCGTGAAGCTTTTTGGATTGTGTTACACCCCTGCTGAGTGCTGACTGACATCGCCTCTTCTGATCGTAAAAGCTTTTGAATAGCCAACTACTCATTGTACCAGCTCCCCCCACATCAGAGGAAGTGGGATCACCTGTTACGCCACGTCCCTGGGGGGCTTATTTATTCTGACTGTGATAGAGGGGAGGATTTGAAGCCCTGTCAGGCTGAGAGACAGGTTAGTCTGGAGACCATGGAGTTGAGAGAGCATGTCCAAGAGAGGCAGGCGGGCGTGGCCAGGCGGTCACTCATCTGTCTGTCTGTGTCGTTGATCGTGTCCATCTCCCTCCCCTCTCCCTTCCACTTTCTATCCATCTCCCTCCCCTCTCCCTTCCACTTTCTATCCATCTCCCTCCCCTCTCCCTTCCACTTTCTATCCATCTCCCTCCCCTCTCCCTTCCACTTTCTATCCATCTCCCTCCCCTCTCTCTTCCACTTTCTATCCATCTCCCTCCCCTCTCCCTTCCACTTTCTATCCATCTCCCTCCCCTCTCCCTTCCAGTTTCTATCCATCTCCCTCCCCTCTCCCTTCCACTTTCTATCCATCTCCATCCCCTCTCCCTTCCACTTTCTATCCATCTCCCTCCCCTCTCCCTTCCACTTTCTATCCATCTCCCTCCCCTCTCCCTTCCACTTTCTATCCATCTCCCTCCCCTCTCCCTTCCAGTTTCTATCCATCTCCCTCCCCTCTCCCTTCCCTCTCCCTTCCACTTTCTATCCATCTCCATCCCCTCTCCCTTCCACTTTCTATCCATCTCCCTCCCCTCTCCCTTCCACTTTCTATCCATCTCCCTCCCCTCTCCCTTCCACTTTCTATCCATCTCCCTCCCCTCTCTCTTCCACTTTCTATCCATCTCCCTCCCCTCTCCCTTCCATTTTCTATCCATCTCCCTCCCCTCTCTCTTCCACTTTCTATCCATCTCCCTCCCCTCTCCCTTCCACTTTCTATCCATCTCCCTCCCCTCTCCCTTCCACTTTCTATCCATCTCCCTCCCCTCTCTCTTCCACTTTCTATCCATCTCCCTCCCCTCTCCCTTCCACTTTCTATCCATCTCCCTCCCCTCTCCCTTCCACTTTCTATCCATCTATCACTCTATAACATCTCTCTATAACATCACTCTATAACATCTCTCTATAACATCACTCTATAACATCACTCTATAACATCACTCTATAACATCTCTCTATAACATCTCTCTACAACATCACTCTATAACATCTCTCTATAACATCTCTCTATAACATCTCTCTCTATAACATCACTTTATAACATCACTGTCACAACTGTCTTCGGGTGAAAGAGAGGAGGACCAAAATGCAGCGTGATGATAATCCATCTCCCTCCCCTCTCCCTTCCACTTTCTATCCATCTCCCTCCCCTCTCCCTGTCAGGGTTTTCTGTATGTGAAGGAGAGTCGGACCAAAATGCGGCGTGTAGATTGCGATCCATGTTTAATAAACAAACGTAAAACACGAATCGATACAAACACTACAAAACAAAGAACGTAACGAAAACCGAAACAGCCCTATCTGGTGAGAACACAGAGACAGGAACAATCACCCACAAACACACAGTGAAACCCAGGCTACCTAAATATGGTTCCCAATCAGAGACAATGACTAACACCTGCCTCTGATTGAGAACCATATCAGGCCAGACATAGAAATAGACAAACTAGACAATGAAACATAGAATGCCCACTCAGCTCACACCCTGACCAACCAAAACATAGAAATATACAAAGTAAACTATGGTCAGGGTGTGACACTCCCTTCCACTTTCTATCCATCTATCACTCTATAACATCTCTCTATAACATCACTCTATAACATCTCTCTATAACATCACTCTATAACATCTCTCTATAACGTCACTCTATAACATCACTCTATAACATCTCTCTATAACATCTCTCTATATCATCTCTCTATAACATCTCTCTATAACATCTCTATAACATCTCTCTATAACATCTCTCTATAACATCTCTCTATAACATCACTCTATAACATCTCTCTATAACATCTCTCTATAACATCACTCTATAACATCTCTCTATAACATCTCTCTATAACATCACTCTATAACATCTCTCTATAACATCTCTCTATAACATCACTCTATAACATCTCTCTATAACATCACTCTATAACATCACTTTATAACATCACTGTCACAACTGTCTTCGGGTGAAAGAGAGGAGGACCAAAATGCAGCGTGATGATAATCCATATTTTAATGGGATACTTAAACAATGAACAAAACAATAAACCGACAGAAAGGAACGAAGACGAAACAGTCCCGTAACGTGAACACTAACACATAGGAACACTGGTAACAGGAACAATCACCCACAAAATACCCAAAGAACATGGCTGCCTAAATATGGTTCCCAATCAGAGACAACGATAGACAGCTGCCTCTAATTGAGTACCAATCTAGGCACCCATAGACTTACATAAACACCTAGACAGGAAACACCCCCATAAACATACAAAACCTGTAGACAAGACAAAAACACATACATCACCCATGTCACACCCTGACCTAACCAAAATAACAAAGAAAACAAAGAATACTAAGGTCAGGGTGTGACAATCACTTTATAACGTCACTATATTACGTCACGCAAACTGTCATAGATATGCACAGAGCTATTGCCTGTAATGCCCAAGCATGCATGAACAGTATGGTATGTTGAGCTGAGCTCTATAGTATGTGTGCACAGCGGAACGGACGCTTGTTAGCGGTAGCAGGAAATTGACCGCATACTAGCAGACTGTTAATTCACTGTGGGTGTTTTGCGGTGGAGTTTGTTGCTCATGACAGAATGAGAGGAGCAGCTGAGAGCTGTTGATGTTACGTCACCAAGCTTTCACTGTTGTCATGGATAAGAGGCCTGATGACCAGAGAGAGAGGGAAAGATAGACAGTAAGAGAGAGACAGAGAGAGAGAGACAGTGAGAGTGAGACAGTGAGAGAGAGACAGTGAGAGGGAGAGAGAGAGGCAGTGAGAGAGACAGACAGAGAGACAGTGAGAGCGAGAGGGAGTGACAGTGAGAGAGAGAGAGAGAGAGAGAGAGAGAGAGAGAGAGAGAGACAGTGAACGAGACAGACAGACAGACAGACAGACAGACAGACAGAGACAGACAGACAGACAGACAGACAGACAGACAGACAGACAGACAGAGACAGACAGACAGACAGACAGACAGACAGACAGACAGACAGACAGACAGGAAAGATATGTCACAGCGGTTTAGATGGTACAATGATTCTCTACACTATACATTGCTTCTTTTGTCACATAAACTGAAATTATGCGAACTATTCATATTTTAGCAACTAGGAAATGGCAGATCAATGTATGCATAGTGCATCTTTAAAGTTACTTTAATGTAACATGGACTTTCCTTCCCTTTGCAGGGCCTCATCTGTTCCATACCACTTCCTATTGGAAAATAAATCCCAACATTACTTAACCATCCAACTGATCCACTTTATGGCCACCTGGTGCCTTTACTGCCTTCCTCAATCCCTCCTCATTTGATGGGTTTCAATTGGTGGCAATATTCCCAGGCAGGCAGGGGACTTTAATTCAATCTGAATGGAGCTTGTTGTTTAAAGGATGACGAGCTCTTTGGGGTTGTTACAGTGTGGCCTCATTTTATTGGAACCTGTGGTAAGAGTTTCTGTGGGGAGCGAGGCTAGAGGAGAAAGCTGCATGGTTTAGGGAGAGGGCGAGGGGTGTGTGTGTGTGTGTGTCTGTGTCGGCGGGTGGGGTGTGGGTGTGTGTGTGTGTATTGAAGGTTTTTGGAAGGGGGTCTCTAAAGTGGGTAGGTGGGTTAGGCACCCGGGGTGGTCTGCTGTGTGAGTCTGTGTGTCTGGGTCTGTGTTTGTTAAATGAAACCCAGACCTGTCAGTCTGTATTTGGGGTGGATGTGTGGTGACGGGTCGAACATAGGCCCTGCGGTTTTGGGGTTAAATGCTATGGTTGGTCTTCACTCCTCACTCCTCACTACGAGACCACAGGCAAGTCAGGCCGCACACACACACACACACACACACACACACACACACACACACACACACACACACACACACACACACACACACACACACACACACAGGTTCCCCTTAAACTTCTACTCGTCTGTCACATACAGTGAGTTAGTAGTTGTTAGTTAGCGACCGTGAGTTTCATCGTGAAATGAACCGTGTGCGGTTGCAGACAAGATTTGGTTAGAATTCCATGGCATTATTACAGTATGAAGAATACAATTGAACAAAGCTGAATAAAATATCTATATTTTCTCAAAACGATTTGTTTGATCGGTTAACAAAGAAATAGGTAGTACTATATTCTGAATTTAAAGTTATTAATGTAACTATAGTTGTTCTACAAACGTTGGGCTATATGTTTAGATGTTTAATACATTGTAAGGCTGCATGATGAGACTAATGTTGATTGTCACTTGAAAGACATGAGCTCTGCTTTGTTTTTTGCGCAGGCTGTACACACTATAAATAGTATCTCATTCACAATTTGACAAGCCTATAATGCCTCGAATTTCACGGCGGCATCCCCTTTATGGCCGCAATGCACCTTAAAAATACATGTCTTTTGCGGTCTGGAGCGCTGCATTGTGCCCTTCTCCCTGAGCGTGCTGCTAAATCCGAGGAGTCTCTCACTGACACAGCTCTCCATCACCTGATCAGGTCTTTCTCACAGGCTACAAGTGAAGACAGACACATCAGGGACGCAACTGCGCTCGTCCTTATCCAATTCCGAGGCGCATCTTGAAGATATTGGAAGAACTGTCCACATTTACTTTTCGTCAGCCTACAAGATGAGTAGGCCTAATGAACAGCAAAAGCACTAGCCTATGTCAATCTACTGTCCCCCATAGTACAAAAGTCCACCTATTCTGTTCGAGAAATTTTATTCCAAACATAGTCTGAGACAGTTGTGGGATGCGATAGAACTCAAATTAATACAACCACTAGCATCAAAAAAACGTTTTTTCCCAATGTGGCTGACACAACAGATCAGAACATTTAACTTAAAATGTTGATAAACTATTAGGCTATTTATTCACATTATAAGCGCAGCAATGCGCACAAAATTAAATGTAATTGATAAAAGGTACTTAAGTGTCAAAAATACAAGTATAAATAATTTCAAATTCCTTATATTAAGCAAACCAGACGGCACCATTTTCTTGTTTTTTAAAATGATTTACGGATAGCCAGGGGCACACTTCAACACTCAGACATAATTTACAAACAAAGTGTTTGGGTTTAGTGAATCTGACAGATCAGGTAATAGGGACCAGGGATGTTCTCTTGATAAGTGCGTGAATTGGACCATTTTCCTGTCCTGCTAAGCATTCAAAATGTAACAAGTACTTTTGGGTGTCAGGGGAAATGTACGGAGTAAAAAGTACATTATTGTCTACAGGAATGTAGTGAAGTAAAAGTAAAAGAAAATGTAAATTGTAAAGTACAGATACCAAAACAAATACTTAAGTAGTACTTGAAAGTATTTTTACTTAAGTACTTTATACCACTGCACCTGTATCGAAATTGTTAGCGGTGAAATAAAAGTAATCTATGTGCTTAAATAGCAAATGGAGGACACTTTTCCTCATGGTTTGTTTTCATTCCAGCCAGGTAGGCTCTACTCCTGTTGTAAATATAAGCAATGTGCCTAATATTAGGAAAGTTGAGAAATAAATATAGTAGTCCTAAAGCTGATGGGATCCTCCTCTTTTTAATAGAGGCCATCACTCTGTTCTCTCCCGCAATTGCATAGCCTATAGAAATGTAGCATAACATGAGCTCATGGCCTCTCATGAAGTGTTTGATTAGATTTTCGAATACATTTGCATTGATGTCAGAGTGATTAGAAGGAGAATAGAGTGGTGAGTGCCAGGCAGTTAGCAAGTTTGGTAGGTTACTAATGACCAGCAGCAGCATAGCTTGGAGAAGCCTAATTATCGTGACTGAACAGTCATGTGGAATTTGACTGGCTTCGTGACTCGTGACCGCCGGTGTGGCGGTAATACGGTCACCGCAACAGCCCGCCCTAGTAAAATGCCAACCTAGAACGTCCCTGTCCCCCCATCTCTCTCTCTCTCGCTCTCTCCCTCTCTCTCCCTCTCACTCTCTCGTTCTCCCCCTTCCTCTCTCCCTCTCACTCTCTCTTCCATCCTTCACCAACCCTCTTTTTGTCTTTCTCTCCCTCTGTTTCCTGTCCCTGTCTCCATCCCTGGCATGTATGTTAGGTAGTATTTCATCCTGCTTCTTCTAACTGATCCCCTGTGTATTAAGGACAGTGTATTCAGGGGCCTGTCACTGTCTTGCTACATTCTCTCTTCCCACAGTCACCGTACCCTACAGTCATTGGCTAGCAGTGGTAGCAATGACCTTTGCCACCCACTGTTATAGGTCGGTATTCGTGTGTGTGTGTGTATCTCTGTGTGTGTGTGTGTGTGTGTGTGTGTTCGTGTGTGTGTGAGTGTGTCCATGTGTCTTTGTGTGTCTGTGTGTGTCCGTGTGTGTGTGTGTGTGTGTGTGTGTGTCCATGTGTGTGTGAGCATGTCCATGTGTCTTTGTGTGTCTGTGTGTGTGTATGTCTGTGTGTGTGTCTGTGTGTGTGTCTGTTGGTGTGTATGCTTGTGTCCGTGTGTGTGTGAGTGTGTCCATGTGTCTTTGTGTGTCTGTGTGTGTGTTCCCTACATAGTGCGCTACTTTTGTTTGGGACACAGTCTTGGAAATACCCCAGAGGTTAACACCTCAGCCTGTTTCAACTAGCCCTGGTAACAGAATGGTGACAAATACACAGAGACACTCACTTCAGTCCAGTTCAGATGCACCCACACAATGCACTGTGCATAAACCCAATGTCCCATATTCACTTACATAGGAAATAAATGAACTTTCAGCATTTACGAAGTGATTGTGTGTGTGTGTGTGTTCGTGTGCATTCATGTTCTTGCATATCTTTTTATGATTGAGCATTTATTTTACCATCCACCCAGATCAAATGTTTCAGGCTTGTTTTGTCCTCATGCAAATCCCATCAGAACAATAGAGTTTATTCAAGCAGAACCCTTATGTTGGTGTATGATGGCATTCTAGTTAAAAATAGACCCTGAAACAAGTCACTGGTCTGAGATCCTATTGGAGACCATGGACATTGCCTACAGTCCTGGTTTTGGAATGGAGGAGAGAGGGAGAAAAGGGGAGGGAGTGAGGTAGGGAGGCAATAGTCACTAGGCTATAGTTAGATTAGGATTAGGTGTGCTAAAATGTTGAGATGGGCTACCGGTCCACGACCATTAGAAAACCAAGGAACACCAAACAGTAGTATGTATACCGTATATGTCGGCTTCTGTGTGCAAGAGTTTTTATTGATTTTTGATTTATTTATGCATGTGTATGCCTACATCACAGGAGGTTGGTGGTGCCTTAATTGAGGAGGATGGGCTAATGGTAATGGCTGGAGCAGAATTATTGGAATTTGTATCAAATACATGGAAACCATGTATTTGATGCCATTCCATTCACTCCTTTCCAGACATTGAGCCGTCCTCCCCTCAGCAGCCCCCACTGGCCTACATGTATAATAACACAGAGACCCCAAAGAAAATCAGGGGGAGGAAAATAGGTTTATTCAAAGAGGACAAATCATGCTGAGAAGTAGATGGTAGGTGGTCACTTCTGCTCTGTCCTCAGTGATTCTCTCCTGTGATTCTCTCCTGTGATTTTCTCCAGTGATTCTCTCCTGTGATTCTGTCCTGTGATTCTCTCCTGTGATTCTCTCCTGTGATTCTCTCCTGTGATTCTCTCCTGTGATTCTCTCCTGTGATTCTCTCCTGTGATTCTCTCCTGTGATTCTCTCCAGTGATTCTCTCCTGTGATTCTCTCCTGTGATTCTCTCCTGTGATTCTCTCCAGTGATTCTCTCCTGTGATTCTCTCCTGTGATTCTCTCCTGTGATTCTCTCCAGTGATTCTCTCCTGTGATTCTCTCCACAGAACAAAGAGACAGGATGTAGTTTTATAACCCAGCCCTAGTCTGTGGTTGACCTATTAGAATTCCTTGTAATAAAACTGGGCCAATGGCCAAATAACAAGTATCCTATTTCAGATTCAATGTATAATACATTTGGACCAATGAGAACTTGCCATGTGGCTTTGAGTCCCGGACTGAAATTCCTCCCATGTCTCTGACCCATTGATATGACAGAAAAAACACTATTTCCATTGATCGTTACTCCTCTATTGACCTCTCGTCCTCTGCGTTGTGTATTTATCTTCAAAATATTCTTACATGGGTGAATGAGCATGTGTGTGTTTATAGGCTTATGTATGCGAATATGTCATATTTTTGTATTATGAGACAGCTTCTTTCTCTTATAGAATACTCAGTCTGTATCAGTGTGTCTGTATCAGTGTGTCTGTATCAGTGTGTCTGTATCAGTGTGTCTGTATCAGTGTGTCTGTATCAGTGTGTCTGTATCAGTATGTCTGTATCAGCATTGTATTTGGGGCGGCAGGGTAGCCTAGTGGTTAGAGCGTTGGACTAGTAACCGGAAGGTTGCGAGTTCAAACCCCCGAGCTGACAAGGTACAAATCTGTCGTTCTGCCCCTGAACAGGCAGTTAACCCACTGTTCCCAGGCCGTCATTGAAAATAAGAATTTGTTCTTAACTGACTTGCCTGGTTAAATAAAGGTGAAAAAAAAAAAAAAAAAAAAAAAAAAAAAAAATCAGTGTGTCTGTATCAGTGTGTCTGTATCAGTGTGTCTGTATCAGTGTGTCTGTATCAGTGTGTCTGTATCAGTGTGTCTGTATCAGTGTGTCTGTATCAGTGTCTGTATCAGTATCAGTGTGTGTGTCTGTATCAGTGTGTCTGTATCAGTGTCTGTATCAGTATCAGTGTGTGTGTCTGTATCAGTGTGTCTGTATCAGTGTCTGTATCAGTATCAGTGTGTGTGTCTGTATCAGTGTGTCTGTATCAGTGTGTCTGTATCAGTGTGTCTGTATCAGTGTGTCTGTATCAGTGTGTCTGTATCAGTGTGTCTGTATCAGTGTCTGTATCAGTATCAGTGTGTGTGTCTGTATCAGTGTGTCTGTATCAGTGTGTCTGTATCAGTGTCTGTATCAGTATCAGTGTGTGTGTCTGTATCAGTGTGTCTGTATCAGTGTGTCTGTGTCTGTATCAGTGTCTGTATCAGTGTCTGTATCAGTGTCTGTATCAGTGTGTCTGTATCAGTGTGTCTGTATCAGTGTCTGTATCAGTGTGTGTGTCTGTATCAGTGTGTGTGCCTGTATCAGTGTGTGTGCCTGTATCAGTGTGTGTGTCTGTATCAGTGTCTGTATCAGTGTCTGTATCAGTGTGTCTGTATCAGTGTGTCTGTGTCTGTATCAGTGTCTGTATCAGTGTCTGTATCAGTGTGTCTGTATCAGTGTGTCTGTATCAGTGTGTCTGTGTCTGTATCAGTGTCTGTATCAGTGTGTCTGTGTCTGTATCAGTGTCTGTATCAGTGTCTGTATCAGTGTCTGTATCAGTGTCTGTATCAGTGTATCAGTGTCTGTATCAGTGTGTGTATCAGTGTCTGTATCAGTGTGTCCTTGTCTGTATCAGTGTCTGTATCAGTGTCTGTACAGTGTCTGTATCAGTGTGTGTATCAGTGTCTGTATCAGTGTCTGTATCAGTGTCTGTATCAGTGTGTCTGTGTCTGTATCAGTGTCTGTATCAGTGTGTGTATCAGTGTCTGTATCAGTGTCTGTATCAGTGTCTGTATCAGTGTGTGTATCAGTGTGTGTATCAGTGTCTGTATCAGTGTCTGTATCAGTGTCTGCATCAGTGTGTCTGTGTCTGTATCAGTGTCTGTATCAGTGTCTGTATCAATGTCTGTATCAGTGTCTGTATCAGTGTGTGTGTGTCTGTATCAGTGTGTCTGTATCAGTGTGTGTGTCTGTATCAGTGTCTGTATCAGTGTCTGTATCAGTGTGTGTGTGTTTGTATCAGTGTGTGTGTCTGTATCAGTGTGTGTGTCTGTATCAGTGTGTGTGTCTGTATCAGTGTGTGTGTTTGTATCAGTGTGTGTGTCTGTATCAGTGTGTGTGTGTCTGTATCAGTGTGTGTGTCTGTATCAGTGTGTGTGTGTCTGTATCAGTGTGTGTCTGTATCAGTGTGTGTGTGTCTGTATCTGTGTGTGTGTCTGTATCAGTGTGTGTGTGTCTGTATCAGTGTGTGTGTTTGTATCAGTGTGTGTGTCTGTATCAGTGTGCGTGCCTGTATCAGTGTGTGTGTCTGTATCAGTGTGTGTGTCTTTATCAGTGTGTGTGTCTGTATCAGTGTGTGTGTTTGTATCAGTGTGTGTCTGTATCAGTGTGTGTGTCTGTATCAGTGTGTGTGTCTGTATCAGTGTGCGTGTCTGTATCAGTGTGTGTGTGTCTGTATCAGTGTGCGTGTCTGTATAAGTGTGTGTGTCTGTATCAGTGTGCGTGTCTGTATAAGTGTGTGTGTCTGTATCAGTGTGCGTGTCTGTATAAGTGTGTGTGTCTGTATCAGTGTGCTTGTGTTTGCACTGTATCAGGGGCTTCATCAAACTTTCATTTTGGCCGTCAGCTGAGCTCATTAAACATGAGGAGAGCTGTCACACCGGTGCGTTCTGGGTAGAAAATAGAGCCGCACCGCTCGCCACCCCCTAGTCTGCTCAGTAACACAGGAGGAATTCCTCTCTGCTGTGTGTGTTTCTATCTTATGTACTTGTTTAAATACTGTTAGCCCCTTCCCATGCCCTGGTATTCCATTTACAGTAGGCAACCATTTGACAAGTAGCCTCAAATATACTTAGCAGGGACAAAACACATGACAGTCAAGGAATACCAGAGATACTTAACCACATGGACCACTCTTCCCCATCCCAACCCTATGTGGTTCTGAGCCACTACTATTTATATCCTTGTGGAACAGACCCCAACTTTGATATGTAAAGCAGGGCTTGACATGAACTTTTTTAGCCTTTTGTTGTCCTTACGGACAAGCCAGACACATTTTCTGGGACAACAGATACACAGTTCTGGGACAACAGATACACAGTTCTGGGACAACAGATACACAGTTCTGGGACAACAGATACACAGTTCTGGGACAACAGATACACAGTTCTGGGACAACAGATACAACATATACTGAACCAAAACAATATAAACGCAACATGCAACAATTTCAAAGATTTTACTGAGTTACAGTTCATATAAGGAAATAAATACATTGAAATAAATTCATTAAGCCGTAATCTATGGACTTCACATGACTAAGCAGGGGTGCAGCCATGGGCCCAACCACTTGGCAGCCAGGCCCAGGCAATCAGAATGAGTTGTTCCCCACGAAAGGGCTTTATTACAAACATAAGTACTCCTCAGCACCCCCTCCACAACCAGCACGGGTTACTTATATGACTAGGATTATGCCTTTTGCTGCTGGACAATAAAATAACATTACTTTGGAAAAAATGCTGCTTTCCATGGTATATTAATAAGTATTTAAATAATTCTCACAACATTTTAATGGTCATATTTTGGCTAGGCTACTTTGAAACAAGGCAAGACATGCTTTATAAAATGACATAAAACGTCCAGGTTTTAAACAATTTAGTTCATGGTTAAATAGTAAAAAATGCGGACTGCCTTCGGTAAGATTCAAGGTGGGTGATGTGCAGTAGGCCCTGTCCTTCACTCTCCGGTGTTGTGACCATTTGGTCTGAACGAACCGTGCCTCGGGTGTGTCGACAGAATCAAGCCTTTAGACTTTAATGTTAATTATCCTTCATTGTATTTCTCAAACATGACTGCGGTTTAGCCTATATGTATGTAATTAAAAGTCTCATTAAAGTTTGGCTACGTTTTCTGGCGCTTCCCTCATGTCAGCATCAGTTTGGACATAAGGCTGTAGCCAATATGCATATCACCTACATATTGACGTTTAACCTTTTGATATTTATGCACATGAAAAATAGATTTGAATATTATTCCAATGTTGGCCTCTCTGATCGGAGTAGTTGTTTGAAATTGTGATTGTTTTACTTGTCCTTTCGGACAACTTAAATCTCTATTCTTCTTGTCCGACAATTTTTTAAACTTGTCCCAGACAAGAGGGCAATGTCGAGCCCTGTAAAGGTTAATGTCGAGCCCTGTAAAGGTTAATGTCGAGCCCTGTAAAGGTTCATGTCGAGCCCTGTAAAGGTTAATGTCGAGCCCTGTAAAAGTTAATGTCAAGCCCTGTAAAGGTTAATGTCGAGCCCTGTAAAGGTTCATGTCGAGCCCTGTAAAGGTTCATGTCGAGCCCTGTAAAGGTTCATGTCGAGCCCTGTAAAGGTTCATGTCGAGCCCTGTAAAGGTTCATGTCGAGCCCTGTAAAGGTTCATGTCGAGCCCTGTAAAGGTTCATGTCGAGCCCTGTAAAGGCTAATGTCGAGCCCTGTAAAGGTTCATGTCGAGCCCTGTAAATGTTCATGTCGAGCCCTGTAAAGGTTAATGTCGAGCCCTGTAAAGGTTAATGTCGAGCCCTGTAAAGGTTAATGTCGAGCCCTGTAAAGGTTAATGTCGAGCCCTGTAAAGGTTCATGTCGAGCCCTGTAAAGGTTAATGTCGAGCCCTGTAAAGGTTAATGTCGAGCCCTGTAAAGGTTCATGTCGAGCCCTGTAAAGGTTCATGTCGAGCCCTGTAAAGGTTCATGTCGAGACCTGTAAAGGTTCATGTCGAGCCCTGTAAAGGTTCATGTCGAGACCTGTAAAGGTTCATGTCGAGACCTGTAAAGGTTAATGTCGAGCCCTGTAAAGGTTCATGTCGAGCCCTGTAAAGGTTAATGTTGAGCCCTGTAAAGGTTCATGTCGAGCCCTGTAAAGGTTCATGTCGAGACCTGCAAAGGATAAGTAGAATTTGAGTGTGTATTAAGTCAGTGCAGCTATACCGTAGCCTTATTTGTGTATTGACATTTTGGCATTCCCCTTTGGCACAAGCCTTCGTTTCGCCTAAATTAGCATTTGTATTTGTATTTATTATGGGTCCCCATTAGCCAAGGCAGCAGCTACTCTTCCTGGGGTTTATTATGGGTCCCGATTAGCCAAGACAGCAGCTACTCTTCCTGGGGTTTATTATGGGTACCCATTAGCCAAGGCAGCAGCTACTCTTCCTGGGGTTTATTATGGGTCCCCATTAGCCAAGGCAGCAGCTACTCTTCCTGGGGTTTATTATGGGTCCCCATTAGCCAAGGCAGCAGCTACTCTTCCTGGGGTGTATTATGGGTCCCCATTAGCCAAGGCAGCAGCTACTCTTCCTGGGGTTTATTATGCGTCCCCATTAGCCAAGGCAGCAGCTACTCTTCCTGGGGTTTATTATGGGTCCCCATTAGCCAAGGCAGCAGCTACTCTTCCTGGGGTTTATTATGGGTCCCCATTAGCCAAGGCAGCAGCTACTCTTCCTGGGGTTTATTATGGGTCCCCATTAGCCAAGACAGCAGCTACTCTTCCTGGGGTTTATTATGGGTCCCCATTAGCCAAGGCAGCAGCTACTCTTCCTGGGGTTTATTATGGGTCCCCATTAGCCAAGGCAGCAGCTACTCTTCCTGGGGTTTATTATGGGTCCCCATTAGCCAAGGCAGCAGCTACTCTTCCTGGGGTTTATTATGGGTCCCCATTAGCCAAGGCAGCAGCTACTCTTCCTGGGGTTTATTATGGGTCCCCATTAGCCAAGGCAGCAGCTACTCTTCCTGGGGTTTATTATGGGTTCCCATTAGCCAAGGCAGCAGCTACTCTTCCCAGGGTTTATTATGGGTCCCCATTAGCCAAGGCAGCAGCTACACTTCCCAGGGTTTATTATGGGTCCCCATTAGCCAAGACAGCAGCTACTCTTCCTGGGGTTTATTAGGGATCCTCATTAGCCAAGGCAGCAGCTACTCTTCCTGGGGTTTATTAAGGATCCCCATTAGCCAAGGCAGCAGCTACTCTTCCTGGGGTTTATCAGGGATCCCCATTAGCCAAGGCAGCAGCTACTCTTCCTGGGGTTTATCAGGGATCCCCATTAGCCAAGACAGCAGCTACTCTTCCTGGGGTTTATTAGGGATCCTCATTAGCCAAGGCAGCAGCTACTCTTCCTGGGGTTTATTAAGGATCCCCATTAGCCAAGGCAGCAGCTACTCTTCCTGGGGTTTATTAGGGATCCCCATTAGCCAAGGCAGCAGCTACTCTTCCTGGGGTTTATCAGGGATCCCCATTAGCCAAGGCAGCAGCTACTCTTCCTGGGGTGTATTATGGGTTCCCATTAGCCAAGGCAGCAGCTACTCTTCCCAGGGTTTATTATGGGTTCCCATTAGCCAAGGCAGCAGCTACTCTTCCTGGGGTTTATTATGGGTCCCCATTAGCCAAGGCAGCAGCTACTCTTCCTGGGGTTTATCAGGGATCCCCATTAGCCAAGGCAGCAGCTACTCTTCCTGGGGTTTATCAGGGATCCCCATTAGCCAAGGCAGCAGCTACTCTTCCTGGGGTTTATCAGGGATCCCCATTAGCCAAGGCAGCAGCTACTCTACCTGGGGTTTATCAGGGATCCCCATTAGCCAAGGCAGCAGCTACTCTACCTCGGGTTTATCAGGGATCCCCATTAGCCAAGGCAGCAGCTACTCTTCCTGGGGTTTATCAGGGATCCCCATTAGCCAAGGCAGCAGCTACTCTACCTGGGGTCCAGCAAAATGAAGGCAGTTATATAATTTTACAAACATTACAATACATTCATAACAGATTTCACAACATATTACGTGTGTGAACTCAGGCCCCTACTCTTGGTGTTTTTTTGTTTTTTTTGGTGTGTTTGTACGCATGTGTTGATGTTTCTATTCTATGACATTTACATCCTATTTTCATTTCATCTTTAACAGGTTTTACCACCACATGACTTACACTCATCAGGACATCAATTACAGGACATCAATAATTGTCTCGCTGGCTATTTGGGATGGGGGTGAGGTGGGGTGACTGAATTTAATTTACCCATTAGTCACATCAGTATCAGGTTTCCGATTGGTTGTGACAGAAGAAACACTCATAGCTGCTGAGTTGTTCTTGCTTGCCTAGCCAGGGCTGTTAGCATCTAGCGCTGTAAAGTCCATGTAGTGGGACTGAAAGAGCCACGCATGTATACACACACACGCACACACACTGCCTGCCTGCCTGGCCTACTGCTCAGCTGGTTATATAAGAGTAGTTTGTTTGGCGCCGTGGGAAGCACAACACTAGCTAATGTAAATGTATTGTCACTGACTGTTCCTCTGCCGTCACAATCACCCGCAAGGCAACGCAACTCAACTCAACGCAACGGATACATCTTTCAGTAGGAAAGGATTTAAGCAAACATGCTGTGATAGAAATAGACAGGGAAATAATAATGGAGAGAGAGAGGAAGGGAGGGAGGAAGGGAGGGAGGAAGGGAGGGAAGAACGGTGTAACAGTTACAGAGAGACAGATTGAGAGAGGGGGATGGAGAGAGGGAGAGAGACGGACTGAGAGAGAGAGGGGGATGGAGAGAGGGAGAGAGACGGACTGAGAGAGGGGGGTGGAGAGAGGGAGAGAGACGGACAGAGAGAGAGGGGGATGGAGAGAGGGAGAGAGACGGACTGAGAGAGGGGGATGGAGAGAGGGAGAGAGACCGACTGAGAGAGAGAGGGGGATGGAGAGAGGGAGAGAGATGGACTGAGAGAGGGGGATGGAGAGAGTTAGAGAGATGGACTGAGAGAGAGAGGGGGATGGAGAGAGGGAGAGAGACGGATTGAGAGAGGGGGATGGAGAGAGGGAGAGAGACGGACTGAGAGAGAGAGGGAGAGAGGGAGAGAGACGAACTGAGAGAGAGAGGGAGAGAGGGAGAGAGACGGACTGAGAGAGAGAGGGAGAGAGACGGACTGAGAGAGGGGGGTGGAGAGAGGGAGAGAGACAGAGTGAGAGAGGGGGATGGAGAGAGGGAGAGAGAGAGACGGAGAGAGGGGGATGGAGAGAGGGAGAGAGAGAGATGGAGAGAGAGAGGGGGATGGAGAGAGGGAGAGAGAGACGGAGTGAGAGAGGGGGATGGAGAGAGGGAGAGAGACGGACTGAGAGAGGGTGGGATGGAGAGAGGGAGAGAGACGGACTGAGAGAGAGAGGGGGATGGAGAGAGGGAGAGAGACGGACTGAGAGCGAGAGGGGGATGGAGAGAGGGAGAGAGACGGACTGAGAGAGGGGGATGGAGAGAGGGAGAGAGACGGACTGAGAGAGAGAGGGGGATGGAGAGAGGGAGAGAGACGGACTGAGAGAGGGAGAGAGACGGACTGAGAGAGGGGGATGGAGAGAGGGAGAGAGCCGGACTGAGAGAGAGGGGGCTGGAGAGAGGGAGAGAGATGGACTGAGAGAGGGAGCGAGACGGACTGAGAGAGATGGACTGAGAGAGGGGGTGGAGAGAGGGAGAGAGAGAGAGGGAGAGAGAGAGATGAAGAGAGAGAGGGGGATGAGAGAGGGAGAGAGAGACGGAGAGAGGGAGAGAGAGACGGAGAGAGAGAGGGGGATGGAGAGAGAGAGAGATGGAGAGAGAGGGGGATGGAGAGAGGGAGAGAGACGGAGTGAGAGAGGGGGATGGAGAGAGGGAGAGAGAGGGGGATGGAGAGAGAGACGGAGTGAGAGAGGGGGATGGAGAGACGGAGAGAGAGAGGGGGATGGAGAGAGAGAGACAGAGTGAGAGAGGGGGATGGAGAGAGGGAGAGAGAGCGGGGGATGGAGAGAGAGAGACGGAGTGAGATGGGGGTTGAGAGACGGAGAGAGAGAGGGGGATGGAGAGAGGGAGAGAGACGGAGTGAGAGAGGGGGATGGCGAGAGGGAGAGAAAGAGGGGGATGGAGAGAGAGAGAGACGGAGTGAGAGAGGGGGATGGAGAGACGGAGAGAGAGGGGGGATGGAGAGAGAGAGAGACGGAGTGAGAGAGGGGGATGGAGAGACGGAGTGAGAGAGGGGGATGGCGAGACGGAGAGAGAGAGGGGGATGGAGAGAGAGAGAGAGAGAGACGGAGTGAGAGAGGGATGGAGAGAGAGGGGGGGATGGAGAGAGAGAGAGAGAGAGAGAGACGGAGTGAGAGAGGGGGATGGAGAGAGAGAGGTGGATGGGTAGAGAGAGGGGGATGGAGAGAGAGAGAGAGAGAGACGGAGAGAGAGAGGGGGATGGAGAAAGAGGGGGGGATGGAGAGTGTTGCTAAAAGCCTGTTGGTAATAATGCCCTGTAGCATTTCCCCAGATGATAATAACATACGGGGTACTAGAATATCTGTGATCCAGCAGCTGAATACAATAGTACAGTATGAATACACAGACAGACAATGGATAGACCGGCCACTCGCTTTGTAGCTTTAAACAGCGTACAAAACAAATTGCTTTTTTTTCTCTAGGGCTACCTGCAGATGTAATTGTAACATGCACTGCTACAGCTTTGATGTTTTAGTCCTGTCGTACATGCAAGGAGGATGTGCTCATACATAATAACTGTGTTGTTGAAAGACCTGATCCAATCCAACGCTGCTGTTACTGTTACTGTATTCAACTCTATTGCGCAACAGTTAAAACATCAACTGATTCTACTTGTCTACCCATGTGTGAAAGTCTTTTAAATCAGCTTTATATCTTGGTGTTTCCATTTACTGACCCCTGAGTCACTCCTCAAACAAAACTAACTTTCCTGTTCTCTCTCTCTCTCTCTCTCTCTCTCTCTCGCTCTCTCTCTCTCGCTCTCTCTCGCTCTCTCTCTCTCGCTCTCTCCCTCTCTCTCTCTCGCTTTCTCTCTCGTTCTCTTCCTCTCTCTCTATCTTCCTCTCTCTCTTCCCTCTCGCTCGCTCTCTCTCCCTCTCTCTTTCCTCCTTTCTCCCCCCCTCTCTCTCTCTCACTCTCGCTCCCTCTCTCTCACTCTCTCTCCCTCTCTCTCTCTCTTTCTCACTCTCCCCTCTCTCTTACTCTCCCTCACCTAATTTCTCTCTCTCTTTCCCTCCCTCTCTTTCTCTCCCTCTCCCCTTTCCCCTCTCTCTCTCTCTCTCTCTCTCTCTCTCTCTCCCTGTCTCTCTCTCTCTCTTTCTCACTCTCCCTCTCTCTCTTTCTCTCTCACGCGCCCCGATCTCTCTCTCCTTCTCTCTCTCTCACTCTCCTCTCTCTGGTAAATGCTCAAGTGTTTGTTGATCCCTTCAGCAAAGTGAAATCCCGCATGACTGCCTTTCTTAGCCACGTGTTCTCTCTCTCTCTCTTCTCCCTTCTCCCTCTTTCTCTCTCACCTTCTCTCTCTCTCTCTCTCTCTCTCTCTCTCTCTTCTCCCTTCTCCCTCTTTCTCTCTCGCCTTCTCTCTCTCTCTCTTCTCCCTTCTCTCTCTTTCCCTCAAATGTGAAGGGGGATATCTAGTCAGTTTTGCATTTAACCCAACCCCCCTGAATCAGAGAGGTGCAGGGAGCTGTCCTTAATCCACGTCATCAGCACTCGGGGAGCAGGTGTTGTGGGGGAAAACTGCCTTGCTCAAGGGCAGAACAGCAGATATTTCCACCTTGCTGGCTCGGGGATTCAAACAAGGAAACGTTTGTTTACTGTCCCAACGCTATCACCACAAGGCTACCAAGGCAGATCTGTTTCGGTGTTCCAGTAAGCAACCCAACTGGTGTGTGCGTGTGTATACATTTGGATGCGTGTGTCTTTACCTTAATCAGATCTTCAAATTATTTCCATATTCTGTTTCTAGTTTGGGGAATTTGGGGTATTTTATTAGGATCCCCATTAGCTGTTGCAAAAGCAGTAGCTACTCTTCCTGAGGTCCACACAGGACATGCAACCTGACATAGTCCAGAACATTAGTTGACAAGAATAGGACAGAAATACATCAATAAACTGTTTTATTTTTAAAAAGGCACACAGAGCCTACATGTCAATACATACACAAACTATCTAAGTTAAATAGGGGAGAGGCGGTGTGCCGTGAGGTCGCTGTGCCGCGAGGTCGGTGTGCCGTGAAGTCGCTGTGCCGCGAGGTCGGTGTGCCGCGAGGTCGGTGTGCCGCGAGGTCGGTGTGCCGTCAGGCTGGTGTGCCGTCAGGTTGGTGTTCCGGCAGGTGGTGTGCCGTCAGGCTGGTGTGCCGTCAGGCTGGTGTGCCGTCAGGTTGGTGTGCCGTCAGGCTGGTGTGCCGTCAGGTTGGTGTTCCGGCAGGTGGTGTGCCGTGAAGTCGGTGTGCCGCGAGGTCGGAGTGCCGCGAGGTCGGTGTGCCGTCAGGCTGGTGTGCCGTCAGGTTGGTGTTCCGGCAGGTGGTGTGCCGTCAGGCTGGTGTGCCGTCAGGCTGGTGTGCC